>NC_140485.1:118779553-118894553 GCF_964271855.1 Acomys minous | reverse complement strand
CCTTTCTCTGTCCATGTGTGTGTGTGTTTGTGTGTGTGTGCATGTGTATGTGTTTGTGTGTATAGGCATGGCAAGTGTATGTGTATGTGTGTACAGGCATATGCATCCCATGGCATGTGTGTGTGTATGTGTGTGTGCATATATGTACAGGCATATGCATCCCATGGCATGTGTGTGTATGTATGTGTGTGTATGCATGTATGTACAGGCATATGTATCCCATATGCCTGTGAATCCTTCCACTGTGGGATCTGGGGACTGCACTTAGATTGTCAGGCTTTTGTGGCAAGTGCTTTTTATCTACTAAATATCTTATCTGCTTTCCCTTAGTCCCACCCCCACACCCTGTTTTAAAGCCTGTATTGGGGATTGAACCTAGGACCTCATGCATGCTTGTCAAGCACACTGCCATGAATTTAGCCCCGGTGTATTTTAACTAAGATATATCTCTGCCACTTCTTTGAAAGAAGTAGACTGAACTGCAGAAGTTGCACACTTCCTCAATAAATGGTGGGGGATTTATGAGACTCTTTACATCTTGGTCAACTGGGAAAACAGGCAGGACAATGGGACGTCTGATTTCAAAGCGGAAGCTTGTGATACAACGTGTAGACTATTTAGATGAAGAAGGATTTTGGATTACAGATGTGCAGCATCCTCTAGCCTCATCCTGAGATGCCTGTGTGACATCTCTGTGTTTAGTGGCTTACACTGAAGCATCTATATTCAGTGAATTACTAAAACTGATTGAACTAAGCAGACTCTTGGACTTCAAAGTTATTTTCAAAAAAGAAAAAAGGAACAAGAAAATTCCTAGTGTGCATTATACCCAAACCCTAATTGTTCAGTAGCCTTGATTATAACAACCATTACATTACGCCTTTACTCTCTGACTTTGGGTTGGTCCACCACATTAGAGTGTGCTCGCTGAAAGGTATTGGACATTCAGATATTCTTGGATTCTGAGTCAAAATCACCCATTGGCCAAGTAGAAATGGGACTTGAAACTGGAGCTCTGATCCCATTTATTGATCAAAACCCACAAGCTGGGAAGCCTTTTCCAGTAAAGCTCAGTGCTAGCAGCATTTGTGGTAAAGGTCCATTGCACAAGCACTGATCTTTGGGGCCACTGAGACATATGAGAGGTAAGATTTTTTTTTTTTTTTTGCCTCATGCAGCCTTGAAAAAAAATCAATAAACTATGGAAGGAAATCTTGGAAAATGCACATCTCCTTTCATGGATGTGGTAAGATTTTTTCAGGGCTGACTCCAAAAACGTTAGTATAAATAATTTACATTCATATTGTGGAGGATTCCTAACACTGGGTAATTTGGCGCTTGGCAGCATGCTGAGTTGGTGTCTCCAGATGGCTGCGGAGGCTACAAAGGTGGCGCTTTACCTTTGGTTCCTTCAGGTAACAGTGCATGGCCTGGGTGACATCGGCTGCGTGGACAGCATTGTGGTATGGGTTGTGGCCGTGGTAATCTTCCTGAACCATGACTAAGAGGAGAGCAGAGACCTCAGTCAGCCAAGATCAAAACAGAAATGACGTAGTAGATAAGGCTTACTTGAGGTGCTTTTTGCTTAGAAGTATCAGGTCTTCTAAAGCACGCACCCACAGAATCTTTTAAAAATGAGGTGGTTTGCAAGCCTTGCACTGCTTGTAAAGAGGAGGAAAGGCCAGAAGGGTTCATGAAGCCCTGGGGATTTCTCACCTCTTCCATACGTCACCCCTCTCTGACGTTTCATGAAGGCTCCCATTCACTCAAACAAATATGGAGGAAAAAGGGCAACTTTATCTCACACCATTGTTTAATCATCTAAGTCTGCTGTCACATATTAATAATATGCCGTGTAGATTACACTTTAGTTCAGGGCCCTTGTGTGTTGGATTCCTGCCATCCAGCGATTGCATTAGCACTTGAATAACAAACACTCCTCAAAACAAATGGAGGCCTTCGGCAGGTAGCCATTACAGGGCTGCACTGATCCAAGCGAGGCCTCCTTGGTTCACCTACGTCTCCCCTGTTCAGAGCATCATCTTTCCAGCCTCTCCAGTGCAATGCAGGCTTAGAGTGCCATGTCCGACAACAGGCAATGCAGTTTTGGTTTGTTGCTTATAGAAGCCAGTGCCCTGCTTTAGCAAATAAGCAAATCAGTGTGTGGGATGCAGCGTACTCAGCGCGTATAGAATAGCCAGGCTTTCAGTAGCCATATTCTTTTAGCCCACACTATGAATCTGGCCCCAGGTTCTGTCATTAACTCATCTGTCAAGGCTGTATTCCTTATGTGTTCTGGGGGGCACATACACATGTGCAAAAATCTGTATCTTTTTAGACCAATCAAAATTACTTGGGCCTTTTCATGGCTATTAACTTGCTCAAGCAATTAAAATACAATCAGCCTGAGGTTACTTACATTCCTGGAAAGGAGCCATGTTGTGTCTGGCTTCACATATTCCTACTTTGCCCCACGTGCCTTTTTATTCAGTAGGCTTGTCTCCTATCATATGTAAACTCTAGCTCTGTCACTTATCATTGATGTGCAAATTACGTAACCACAGTCCTCAGCTTTCTTCCCTGACTTTGGGATGGGAATAGTCGGAGCCCAAGTGTCTTTACATGACCCATGTGTTAGCATGTGCTGCCCATCCTTGGGAGAGGACTCAGGAGATGTAAGTGCAGTGTAAGCCCGGTGGCTGATGCTGTTTTTATCGTCCTCCTGATGGCACCGAGTCAACTTTCAGATTCATACTACAGAGAACCAGAGATGCGCTAAGCAGCAGAGGCAAGCCATCTGGTGATTAGGGATCTACCTTGGATAATTCATATTTGGGGAGGGGAAAACCAAAAGGAGCTGGGGTTGCTTTTAGAGAAAGAATGATGCCAGTGTTCTGTGGAAAGATGGTGGGCTCAGACCTGCGTGCAAACCGAGGCCTTGTCACTCACAAGTAGTTAGCCTTGGGAGAGTAATGAAACCTCTCTCGTAATGTCCAACGTGTGGGTTTCTTCAAAGAATAAGAAACAGTTTACCTACAGTCTTCCACGCATGGTGGGTGGTGTAAATAGTAGTTATAATTCGTCTTAAAGATCTTCAGCAACTCATGTTGTGACTAGAGTTTTCTGAGGATGCATCTCCTTGGAATTTTAGTATTATGAGAGCAATAGGAATCGTCTTGACACCTATATATCCTTGGTGGTTTTCTTTATAGATCCTTAATGTATTGCAAACATAACACATTAAGCTAACAGCTTATCAGTGACTTGGGACAGGCAAGTTATATTTTAAAAACTAAGATTAAATCCTTAAAGATTGATCTGAGGTCTTTTTGCCATCATGCCATGGTTCTTAACACTTTATTTAAAATTACTTCTGTTTCTTTGAGATTATAGTATATTTACATCATTTCCCCTTCCTTTTTTCTCCCTCTAAACTCTTCCAGATTCTTCTCCCTGCTCTCTTTCAAATTCATATATATATATATCTATATATAGATATATTGTTTCCTCTACTTAGGTTTTCAGTGCAGACTGTTTGGTATTGAATAACCAATCAGTGTGGTTTCCCCTGGGGAGGACCACGCCTCTCATTCACAGCATTCCTCAGCCCTTGCGCAGGGCTGAGGACTTCCTCCATGTCATGTGTGTTGTTGTCCTTGTTCAGCTCATGTCTCTTGACAGGACACTTGCAATCAAAGAGTTATGTGTTGTCCTGAATTTTTTTGTGGTTGTGTAGGAACATGAAAGAAAAAGGACTTACCCAAAAACCTGTGTAAGGTCACCATATCCAGCTTGAAGTGGTGGATGAGGCCATGGGTGTTGAACAGGTGACACAACAGAGTTACCAGGCTGTTCCCTGGGGGAGGAATAGGACTCGCTTTATTTTTATTTTTTTTTAAAAAGTAAACACTAGTGAGATTGAAAATAAGACTTAATTCTCTGAAGTAAGGTTTCTCTGGTACAGCAATTCCCCACTTTTGATTTGAAACTATATATACTATGATTTTTTTCTAGGTTTCTCACTATTATATAAACAAAATTAGCTCCCATCTTTGTACACCAGAAGAAAATAAATTATGAAATGAAGGAATTTGTCTAGTGTGTGTGTGTGTGTGTGTGTGTGTGTGTGTATTCTGAAAATGCACAGTCCTTTGAAATATGCTTTAAGCCACTTCCAATTGGCTTTTCATTATAGAGATACTTCAGTCACGAGACTGCTCAACCACAGTATCTTGGTTGTCCTGTGACACTCATCTAAGAGAGGACTGGCTTTGAGATACTTCATAGTTCAGGCAAGAAGGGCTGTAAAATTTAAGCTAGAATAAGTAATACTTAAGAGACATTATCTAAGACTAATTATTTTGAGTTTTAATTGAGTGGTCAATTTATTTATTATCGAGCTAGGGTCTCATGATTTGTAGTTCAGCTGGCCTCAAATCCGTTCCCCAGCAGCTTCAGCTTCTCGAGTGTCACCGTGCCTGGCTCACAAGTACTTTTTTTTTTTTAATAATTAAAAAGCATTCCAGAGCTTATTAAGACTTTGTAATGGGGGCTGGGGAGATGGCTCAGTGGTTAAGAGCACTGGCTCCTCTTCCAGAGGTCCCGGGTTCAATTCCCAGCACCCACATGGCAGCTCATAACTGTCTAAAACTCTAGTTCCAGGGGCTTTAATGCCCCCATACATATGCATATAAAATAAATAAATAAATTAATAAATAAATACTTTGCAATGGATCGAGGAGCTGCCCTCATGTCTTCAGTGGGATCTGAGTATTGTCAAAGAACATTCTTTTAGGGTACCAGATTCAGTGGATCTCCACAAACTTCCATGTGTTGGAGCTATTTTAGAACTCTCCAAGTTAGAGATGATGGGTAACACTGCAAACCATCCTTGTCCATAGACAGAGCTGAAGGTAGTCTGGTGGCCTTTCACGGCTGCTTATAAATGAGATTGAGTGTATCTCACTGTGTGTATGTGGTTCTTCATGGTTCACTTCTGGCTGTGGTGGTGGGTTAGTGGCTTGCTAATGAACTGAGGTAAGACCTTGGATGGCTTCATTTCACACTTCTGTCACAGTCATGATTATGGTTTTTTTTTTCAAATACCACTTCAAAAGTTCTTTTATTCACGGTTAATTTCATGTATCAGTACCCATGCCCAGCTCGTCCAACAAGAGCAATGCAACCACTACAGACTCCAGGACTCCACCAATTTCATATATATTTTAGTTAGTTTTGCATAGAGTAAAAATCCATGTTACAGTCTTACACTGCATGTCTCTTACAGCACATGGCTTGTCAACTCAAACAGTACTGAGAAAACCATGGGCAATGACTTATTGCACAAATAAGATTGATGATGGGTCGGACCAACATCCACATTAAATGATGCTTTCACTTGCCTAAGTTTATCTACATTTTTAATAGGTGGAAGAAAATAGATTTGATTATTTTGTTTGGTAAAGCTTTTTATAGATATAAAAACACGAAAAGAAGACAATAGGAGTCGGTAAGTTTCAGCTTCATCCCAAGCTTTTACACTCTCTCCCTGGCAATTGCTTCCTTCTGATGATGACAAACTTATTTGAGTGATCCCTGCAATGGGCAGACTCCACTCACATTAGAAGCCAAGATAAGCACCTTGCCTGTAAGGGTCAGGACTGGTCCTGTGTGCTGCTGTGTGTTCTCTTTTCATTGACTAACAATGAGCGTTCTACGTTTGGACACGACCATAGCCCTCTGGGAGGGAAGAATGCAATCAGTAGTTTCCTAATTCTTTTGGGATCGAGGGTCAGAAGGAAACCATCCTAACATGCTAAGGTCACACTTGGTCCTCATTCTGCATCTGAATTAACTTGCCCTCCATGTCCTGTCTTGACCAACTATAGATTTATGAGAGTGGGAAAAGAAGGGGGAAAAAGTGATTTGTCTAAAAATACAATTTATTTCTCATGAAATGAATCCATTTTATGATGTGTATTTTAGTAAGAATTCCTTGGGGGGGTAACTTACCATTTGTCAGGCGATCAAACAAGAAAATGTCAAAGTCCCACATTCCAACCTTGGAAAGCATATGCTGAGAAGGCAAACAAAGAATAGCGAATCGCATTGAGACTCTAACATTTACTTCTAGACATAGAGATTTAAACAACTAAAATGTTGGCAACAGCAGCTTACTACTCTATGTACAATGGATTTGGAGTAAACTAGAGTTGACTCCATTCACTAAAGTGAGCTCAGGGGTCAGGCTCTGAGGTTAAAATATGAGCCACTTTTCTTCCTGGCTGTTGGACGTTGATTACATCCCTAATGTCTCCAGCCCTCATCTGAAAATGTGGCTGATAATCTGCATCAGAGAGTTGTTTGTAGACGTGGGAGAGAGGTGGTGCTATGTACCGCAAGTGCCTGTCACAGTGCTTCTTCACAGGGAGGGAGCACGAGTGAGGTGTCTGTTAGACCAAGGTATGCACTGAAGGGAAAAGCTTTGTAACATTTTTTTTCTACTTGTATTTGTGGTGTTTGGGATTAAACCCAGGATCTTATGCATTCCAGACAAGCAATTTACCACTGAGTTACAGCCCCAGTTCTTTTAGTAAAATAAATAAATAAATAAATAAATACTAATTGAAAACCATTGCTGAGCACATTCTTTGGCTCAATGTGGACTGCGTGTAAAATTAACTGTATAGGAAACTAAAATGTGAGTAGCTTAACATATTAGATAATTTAAAGACCTACTGTGTCTAATGCAGACTTATTTTTTTTAATTGAGCAGTAAGCCATGTTTAGAATTAAATGTGACTTAAAGGCTGCAGTGATTGATTTTCTCTGTACTATAGTTTCACCCATCTCTCTTCGAGGACACAGTCACTCACACAAGTAGTAACTCGTGATTCTCTCTGCCCTTGAGTGGCTCTGTGTCCCGTGGAAAGTCCATTTCTCAGCCCCCATAATCTATTAAAGAAAGATTATGTCTGTTTGGAGGGAACCTTTACCCAAGTGTGAAAGTCAGACTCAGGCCCTGTCTTCTGACTGGCAGATGTCTTGTATATTATTCTTTTTATATGTCAACATCATCTTTTAAAAATGTGGCCGACAGAGGAGAGAACCCACCATGAGTGCTCTGTTACTGCAGTATTAGAAGAACTTATTGGTCTCCTTTCAACAAGTCAACCAACTATCCACCACCTAGTCAACCAGCTACCAACCATCCATCAACCAACCAACCAACTACCAACCAACCAACCAATAACCAACCAACCAACAACCAACCAACCAACTAGCCAACTACCAACCAACCACCAACCAACCAACAAACTACCAACTACCAACCAACCACCAACCAACCAACCAATCACCAACCACCCAACCAAATACCAACCAACTAACCACCAATCAACCAACCACCAACTACTAACCAATCACCAACTGCCAACCAACCAATTACCAACCAACCAACCAACCAACCAACCACCAACTAGCAACCAATCACCAACCAACCAGCCACCAACTACCAACCAACCATCAACCAACCAGTCAACCAACTACCAACCAACCATCAACCAACCAACCAGCCAACTACCAACCAACCACCAACTACCAACCAACCAACCAATCACCAACCAACCAACTACCAACTAACCACCAACCAATAATCAACCAATCACCAACCAACCAACTACCAACCAACCACCAATTACCAACCATCCACTAACTACCAACCAGCCACCAACCAACCAATTACCAACTAATCAGCCACCAACTACCAACCACCCACCAACCAATAACCAACCAACCAACCAACCACCAACTACGAACCAACAAACCAATCAATCATGAAACATCCACCAACCAACTACCAACCAACCCCAACTACCAACCACCAACCAAGCAATCAACCAACCACTAACCAGCCAACTAACCAACTACCAATCAACACCAACTACCAACCTACCAATCAACTAGCCACCAACTACCAACTAACCAACCAATCAACAACCAACCACCATCTACCAACCAACTAACTACCAACTACTAACCAAATATGCAACCAACCACTAACTATCAACCAACAAGTCAACCAACTACCAATTACCAACCAACCACCAACTACCAGCCAACTAATTTACCAACTAACAACCAACTAGTGATTCATTCAATTTCACCCTTAGGTTGTTGTAAGGTCTAACTAACTTTTATCCTTTTATAGACAGGATATTGGAAGTTTGTTCCTCTGGCACTATCATTGTTCATTTTTTATGGGCATATATGTAGTAATATATCATTGTATGGAGAACCATGTACTATGTAAGCTACAAATTACTACTTTTTTGTTTTTCTTTTCCTTTCTTTCTTTCTTTCTTTCTTTCTTTCTTTCTTTCTTTCTTTCTTTCTTTCTTTCTTCTAGACAGGGTTTCTCTGTGTTAGCCTTGGCTGTCCTGGACTCCCTTTGTAGACTAGGCTGGCCTCGAACTCATAGCAATCCACCTGCCTCTGCCTCCCAGAGTGCTGGGATTACAGTTGTGCACCACCATGACCAGCATAAATCACTACTTTTGAACTCTGTTTAAATGGTAGCAGTTTATACCTGAAATTTAAGTTTCTTATACAACTAAAGCTAGAAGTAATTTGAAAATTGTTTTTAAACAATCACACATTGAGTTTACCTCATCAGATCAATGTAGAATGAAAATAGTATATTATTCAAAGCTTTTTGAATGAATTAAAAACAACAATAGGCTAATATGCTGCTTTAAGTGTCTAATGTAGAGGTAAGAGTTAATGATTACTAGGGGTGTCTTCTGTTGCCATTACACAAGACAATTTAATGGATTTAAAAATTTAGCTACACCCTAATTAGTAGTCTTTCAGGCCAAGACTTTACTTTGTTTAGCATTGTATAAATACATTCTACACACTTAGAAATGAGAAAATAGCTAACGTGTATTTGTCATGAGTATATTAGAACACGGGGATATGCTTTACCTCAGGATTGGGTGTGTAGCTCAGTGGTGGGGCATGCACTTACCTAGCTTGTATAAGCCCTGGGTTCAGTCTCCAGCACCTCACCCCCACCCCACAACTACAGTGACCAAATGTTAAACCTAGAAAATATTTTATTTTCTCTGTGAGGTATGTGGTTCTAGTACCTTTATTTTGTGTTTGAGAAAATAAGTCCCGATGCATTGAATAACAAGCCTAAAGTCACACTGCCCCTTAGAGGCACAGTAGGGTTTAGACCTAGGTCCTGTTAGCTGGGGCAAAGGCTGTTGGCCACTGCCTGCTGCAGGGAGACCTAGAGGTGGCTGGCTTACCCTTGCTTGCCCAAGGTAGTCTTCATCCAGTAGGTGGAGGGGGGCCTGTGGTATAATCCCACGGAGAAGCCTAGATGCGTGGAAGTATCTTTGGAAACTTAACAGTCGTTTCACCTTTTTCTTGGTGCCAATTTCCCCTGAGTGTGTTGTATCTGTGGAAAGTAACAGAAGCAGAATTTTGTGTTTAAAAGAGGGACCATATATTAATAATTAATAATATATTAAAAATGAGAGACATTTAAAAGACACTTTAAGGGCTAAATTCAGTTGAATATGGCCTATTAACTGAATGTTTGAAATTATTCTAATAAATGAAATAAACAACAAACAAATAAGTGAGCTTCTTGCCCTTTCCTTTGTCCTTTTAGCTCCCATCTTTTGACAGGGTCTTGTAAGTAGCTCAGGCTTGACCTCAAAATTATAATCTTTCTGCTGAGGTTCTCAAATCCTGGCACAACCACTCATAGCTTGGTGTTTGTTATGTATTTTACATATGCTTTGGTTGTTATTGTTTTTTGAGACAAGGTTTTTCTGTGTAGCCTTGGCTATCCTGGAACTCACTTTGTAGCCTAGGCTTGACCTCAAAATTATGATCTTTCTGCTGAGGCTCTTGAGTCCTGGGATTGCTGCTCATAGCTTGGTATTTGTTACATATTTTACATATGCTTTTGTTGTTGTTTGAGACCAGGTTTTTCTGTGTAGCCTTGGCTGTCCTGGACTCACTTTGTAGGCCAGGCTGGCCTTGAACTCACAGCGATCATCCTGCCTCTGCCTCCCTGAGTGCTGGCATTATTATTATTATTATTATTATTATTATTATTATTATTATTATTATTTATTATTATTATTATTATATAATTTAATATGACATGAACTATATGAATTAATAACTTCACTTGGTTGGTTAATATCTTATGTTCTCTTCGGATGCTAGAAGGCTGGGAGAAAAATGTTTCCTGTTTTCTTAGGAATATCACTGACAGAATAATAAAGCAACATTGTCATAGAAGTAACTAGCAATGCTGGGAAGAAGTGAAGAGGATGCACGCCTTATAACCATGTGCTCTTGTGATCTAGGCAGCAGTGACACTTTTATGCTCATTGTCTTGTGGGCCCTGCAGAACTTGATGAGGACATCGTGCTAACTGCACCAAAACATGCCGGGTACCAGATATGAATGCTTGCCAAGGTATGTCTTATCTTAGGTGAAACTCTCGAGTCACTCTAGGGCCACACAAGTGATGTCTTCTGAAAAGTTAGATGTCAAGTCAGCTTAGGAGCCTAGCAGGAAAATGTATAGCTGTTAACATAAAGTAATTTGTTTTCTTCCATTTCTTCCCCCATCTTCCTATTTCCCCTGTGGCACTCAAAATTACCACTAACGAGAAAAGGAAGTCTAGCAGAAACACTGAGCAGTGAGTAACCAACATCTGTAACTCATTACTTGGCCGTATGGAGCGTGGAGAGGCATAGTTCAGGGCCACCAAGATCTGCTGTGCTCTGGAAACACTGCCTGATTAAAATTGCCTGTATTTAGAACCAGTGTAGGCTTCACCCATGGAAAGAGGCAAAGACACGCACATGGAGCTAAGCAGAGAATGGCTGGGCTGTGCTTGCGCTGCATCGGGGTTAAGGATGCTCTCTGTGTGCTCCACTCTGCACGTAGCTGCTTCTTTCTGTGAGTTTGTTAAAGTAGAACATGAAGAGATGGCACTCACTCACTTATTAAAATAAAAGACTGAGCTGGGCAGTGGTGGTGCATGCCTTTAATCTGAGCACTCAGGTGGCAGGGGCAGGTGATTTCTATGAGTTTGAGGCCAGCCTGGTTTACAAAGCAAGTCCAGGACAGCCAAGGCTACACAGAAAAACCCTGTCTTTAAAAACAAAGAAACAGGCCAGCCGGTTTAATCCCAGCACTTGGGAGGCAGAGGCAGGTGGATCGCTGTGAGTTCGAAGCCAGCCTAGTCTACAAAGTTAGTCCTGGACAGCCAAAGATACACAGAGAAATCCTGTCTGAAAAAACCAAACCAAACCAAACAAAACAAAAAAACCCAAAACCAAAGAAACACCCCCCCCAAATTGAACAACAACAACAACAACAACAGCAACAACAACAACACCCCAAACCCTGAATACCTTTTATGGGTTCTTCACTGCTCCAGACATTTCAGTGAGTGAAAACAAGACGTCTTAGAATTGATATGGTAAGGGGAGATTGACAATGTGCAACATAAAAGTGAAGAAATAATAAAAAGTGAAAATAAACGTAATAGGGTAGTAGTTAAAGGGGGATGGTGGGGGTGCGGAGAACAAAGTATCCGGAATTCTGTGTCGGTAGCAGCATTGGCCTAACAAGAAGAAGGTAGAATTTGACCCAGATTAGAGGCGATGAGAGAAAAAGCTGAGTAAATTCCTTGGGAAGTACCTTCCAGATACAGAAATGGGATCAAAGAACTATCAGGAGTGGGGACATGCCTAGGATGCTGGAACGTGCAAAGAAAAGAAGGATCAGTGTGTGTGAAGAGGAGAGAAAGGGTGGAGTAAAGGATGAACTTTTGGAACAGAGGAGAGCCCGGAAGTGAGCCGCCCTGTGTGTGCTTCCCAGTCAGCACATCCAGGCTCGCTGCGCACCAGGAGCGGAGCCTAGCTGGGCAGGCGCAATTGCAGGATCTCACTCAGCCGCGAGGGCGCAAGAAATAGCCTTCTCAGGAAACAGCTTCAGTGAGGCAGCTGGTTTAATTGGGGGAGCAACAAAGCTATTTAAACCCTTGGGGATTGGGTAGAGGCTTTGGGCTGAGTGTACATCATTGCCTGGAGCCAAGGTGCTGGGAGTGCCTGATTCGTATGAAGAGGAAGTCCGGGTACACGCAGGCCCTGGGCAGGGAAGGGAGCCACCCTACTCCTGCGGGTCTCAAGATGAGATTTTCAGGGTTTGGATATATCTTGACCACACTCTTGCTCTGTGCCAGCTTGCTGGTCCCATATGAGAGGGTATTGACATAGTCTAGTCAGGGTTGATGGCTGCTGAGAGGCAGTGGTGGCAGGGAGAGTGTAGAACCTTCAAAGACGTTTTAGTTCTATCCAAGACTTGGAGAATGGCCAGCCATTGCCGGAGATAGGGAAGCTGCAGTGGGTGAGCTTTTATGCCGTGAATTTGGATATCTGTTAGAGACGCGGGTGAAGGTGCTCAGTCAAAATAAGAGCATCTAAAGTTAATGGTGCCCCCAGGAACACTGACTCTGAACTGTACACTTGGAAAGCACACATTTCATTGTATGCACACATAGCAACTCCTTATAGCAGTGGATACATTTAGCACTCGGGGAAAGGACCAGCTATTGGAGCAGGAGAGAAAATGTCCACGTGAACCATGACACACACACTGCGCTGGGAAATGAGAATATGAAACATGATGGGATTGTTTGAAAATGAAAAAGGTGGCTTGGTGAGATGGAGCAGCACTGCTTCTGCCAAGTGTGGTGATCTGAGCTGGGTCCCCAGGTCCCACATGGTGGAAGAGAAAACCAACTCCATCAGATGTCTTCTGACCAACACACACACACACACACACACACACACACACACACACACACACTCACATTCGAGCACACCACATGCACGTACGAATGCACACACTTGTACACACATACACACATGCACACACATATACACACATGCACACGCACACGGATGTGCACACTACATGCATGCACACCGCACATACACACGCCTGCATATCACATGCACGCATACACATGCACACATACACATGTGCATACACACACGCACACACACTATAATGACAGGTGGCTTTAAGATATTATTTTAAGCAAAAGGGAAAAAGTTGAGCTTCAAAATAAATGATGGAAGAATAAACTTCAAACCTTTAACTGAAAAAAAAAAAGACCTTACACTGTAGCAGGCAAGTGATTAAGATAACAGAAAGATCTTTATGGGTGTGCTGGCCAATAAATGCAGTAAAAATAATAGAATAAGAAAATTGCCACTTTGCAGCCATCACAGTAATAACTGAATTGGGCCAGAATCCTTAATGGCTATTACGATGAGTAAGGAAAATTTAAAATGTGTCAGGTAACTGCAGAATACCACAGCATCTTTCTGCTTGTTAACTAGATAGAGTGTTGACTACTTAGTAAAGATGGTGCCTCTTTTACATTCAGCCACAAAAGATGCCTGTTTTCTCTGTCCACTTTGATTTTTATTTAATAAAAAAACCTTAAAGTTAATCTTAACTTTTACATTAGTTTTATTTACACACACACGTGCGCACACACACACACACACACACACACACACACACACACACACGACCACTAAAGGCTTATGAGTAAAGAAAAAACATTCTGTCCCACAAGTCTTTTACAGAGAGTTTAATATTATTTTTACTTGGTAGTCCAGTTGACTTGGAACACATGCTGGAATTACAGGTGTGAACCAACATGCCCTGCTTTAATTTTCTGCAGGGCACACACAAGATGGTGAGTGGAAGAAAGTAGCACTTTACAATTGCAGAAAAATAATTTACTCAAATCTATTTGAATTACTTATCAGTTTAGGAACATCCATTCTGTGTTATGTGAGATAATGAAAAAAAACTAAGCCATAAAAACTAAAAGCATAACTGGGAGGGAAAAAATCATTTAGAAAGCTGCTTGAAAGGAAATTATGGTTTCACATTATAAGCTGCTTTTTGGAAGTACTGAAATGTTTATTTAATTATTGATTAAGTTCTAATATCATTGTTTCCAAAAACAGCTAGTATTTCTTTTGGTAATCAGGAGCGAGGTATCCGCACTATGGGCAGAAATTTAAACGTAGCTGTGTCTTACATAGCTCTCCTAAGTTCAGCCTAGAACAATCTGGGGAATCACAACAGTGTTCCTAGGACAAAACACTAGGCCTCCTTAAGATGTTTACATAAGAAGAGTAGTTATTTGATGGCGTGCACAGTGGTCCCTGTGTGTCTCTGCCTGGATTTTATTGTGCTATGGTCCTCATCCTCTCAGCTGGAATAGTCACACTAAGTTGTTCCAGAGTATTCCGTTGCCCAATCTATGTAAGCGCTGGCCCTAGGTGTGGAATTTGTTTTCTGTTCACTTGTTGCTTTATGAATACTACCAGGACGAATGCATTAACACTTTTTTTTTTTGCATGACTTTAGCGCTAATTTTAGGGTTGTGGAATTTGTGTTGGCTCTGCCAGTTATGGTAATTTGACAATTTCACAAGTTCGGATCGGCTTAATTGCAGACATTTTTGAATCTCTTCTTCATTCCTGAGCACCCCTCCGTAGCACCTTTCCATAGCAGCTTCTTTGGGTGGGGACTGGTCAGCGCCGTGGGAAGAGCTTAAGTGTATGTAACTGTCAACACTGTGCATGTGCCCACATTATGGACGTCTGCTCTATGCCTGGCTCTCCAGCAGGTTCTCCGTCAACCATTTCTAGAAGCTGGCTGGTTAACAGCTGGCTCAGGTAGTGATGTAGACAAAGAAAACCTTAGTTAAAGGATCAGAGCTGGACACAAGCACACATGAACATCCAACTGTCTGAACCCAGGATGGACTTCTGAACACTTAACAGACTGAACTCCCTAAAAAATGTGCTAAAATGTCCTCTTCTAAGTATTGCAATAATTATTATCATGGAACTGCTTGCTGAATGAGTCGCCATTCATAGCCTTTCTTATTTTTTCAAAAAGGGATTTTTTTTTTTTACCATGTCTTGTATCACATAGAGTTAATGTGTGTAGATGGCTGAGCGGATACATGGCCAGCAACCATTTGATCAAACGTTGCACTTCATGGTCTCTAGTGCAGGATTAGGGTCGGGGCTAGCTTCTCTTTTCTGGGCCTTTATGAAGTAGCTAATAGGCCGATGTAAACTAAATCCATTCCATTAGTGTTCATTAGAATATCACAGTATATCCCATTAACAGTCACAAAATTACAAATTAGTAAAAATATCATTAACGGCAGATTTAGTTTGGAAACATTTGGTTAGTGTAGAGAAATATCACCACCAATGCCCTTCTTGAATAATGTGTTCAGTTTATTATATTTATTTATTTTGCACACATGCACACACAAATGTGAAGTTAAATGACAGTGTGTGGCCTCTGTCCTTATTGTATCTTATAAGTTTCAGGGATTGAACTGGGCTTGTCAGCCTTAGTAGCGAGTGCCTTTCCCCACTGAGCCACCTCACGGTCCCAATAAGCTCATTTTAAAAGATAAGAAAATAAAAAAAATTATGATCGATTTTGCAATAATTTCCCCAATGATCTTCAGAGAGGAAGGCCAGCCCCCTGTGTTTCCTATCCCCACGCTTTGCCTTAACTGAGCCCTGTTCTATGCCCACTTGAGCTCAAATGGCACAGAGTTCACTCTTCCTCACAGGTCTGATGTCCTGATTCGGCTTAGTATGTAAAGGGTGGGACGTGGTTGCCTGTCAACTGCATCTTACGTCTCTAAGTTCAAGAGCACTGAACCTTGATAAAACCAGGATGGAATTCCAGTTTTCAGAACGCAACTTTAACATAGATAAGCCAGGTTGATTTCTCTGGCGGTCTGTGTCCTGAAACACCAGCAGCAGGCTTACAGTGAAGCTTTCTCTCTTGTTACATGCACAGCGGCGTGGATTCAGGGTCCCTGCAACGCTGGAGCATAAACACAGGTGTCCATGATTGATTCTTTTCTTGAAGCAGACCCAGGGTTTGAGGATTGAGATGATATAGATTATTAACATGCAGTTGCCCTGCAGAAACAATTTCTTAACTAGGCTACATTAAAAAAATAAAAGAGGAAAAAAAATCTAAAAAGAGTGTGTGCAGAAAACAGCATAGATGGATTCCCAGAACTTACACTGTGGACTCCTCTTTGCTGAGGAACTAAAGAGGTTATCTCAGAATGAGACCCCTCTCAGTGAGAATTTGTAAACACACTGGTTCATTTTCAGGTAAGGATGTCTCTCGGACGCAATGATTGCTGCATTGGAGTCTTTCCTTCCCAAGTTTTGCAACTCTAGACATTAGTTTCCAGTCATTCATTAAAAAAAGAAGCTTCCAGATAAATCTTTAAAAATAAAATATGACATGTTTGTCTCTCTAGCCTTTCAGAAGTCAGCAGGAGTCACAAATGGCTGTATCTGAGTATTTTTCCCTGTGTATTCTCTGAGAGTCAGAAAATGGTGGATAGAAACACAAATATACAGGATCAAATGCAGAGCATTTTCTCATAAGGGTGGACATATTCTTACGGCAAAGTCATTATCGATGGCTTTTGAGATTTTTGAGCAATTTTTAATGGAGAAAAATGCAAACCAAATTTATTTGCATTGAGAGCATTTGAAGGGCTTGGTTTTTAACAACAACAACAACAACAACAAAAGTAAGGAAACCAACTGTGAATGAGGAGGTAAAGATTCATAACGAAAACACCATTAGCAACACTAATGAAGACACACATAGACATACAGCAGGGAAAAGAGGAGAGCAAAACAGAATGCTAAACCGGAATAAGACACACTATCACTTTAAAAATTGAAGTTAAGGAAGAGATTCAAGTTTGAAAGATCTAAGATGCTTTTTTTAAGTTCCCCCAACTCAGGTCTTGAATAGAATGTATTCAAGCTCTGTGTGACATTATCTCTTCCGTGTACAAAATCAACTCACTTGATGGCTGTCACTAAGAGAAGCACTTTATTTCACAGCCATGGAATGGGATGTGGAAGAGGAGCAGGAGGAGGAGGAGCAGGAGGAGGAGGAGCAGGAGGAGGGGAGAGGAGGAGGAGGAGGAGGAGGAGGAGGAGGAGGGGGAGGAGGAGGGGGAAGAGGAGGTGGAGGAGGAGGAGGAGGAGCAGGAGGAGGGGAGAGGAGGAGGAGGAGGAGGAGGAGGAGGAGGGGCAGAGCAGGAGGAGTAGCAGAGGAGTAGCAGGCAGAGTAGAGCCTTTCACAAGACAGGGTAAAGTGTTTCTCTGGACCTAATTTTTTAACACTTAATTTCTGTACAGTTGCTGTTTTTCTCTTATGTTCCTGACAATGGTGGGCTTCCTCTCCACTTGACAGCATCCACACCTGCTGTGCTCACTCGCTGAAGAGGGTGAGATGCTCGGTCCCCCTTAGCCACACAAGACAGTGCTGTTTTTAGCCTATTATTTTGGCCTACCATAAAGACCCATCATAACCCATGTAGTATGAGTCTCCAACTTCCGGGGTCAGGAATGGCTGGAAAATTATTGGTTGCTTTTTGTAGGAGGGAAATGATCTTCAAAAGTAAGCTCTTAAGACTGCTTTGGGCAATAGGAAAGTTTTTTTGTTTGTTTGTTTGTTTTTTTGGTTGTTGTTTTTGGTTTTTATCTCAGTTTGAATGAAATTTAAATGAATTTGTAGGAAGCAGATCAAATTTCCTCTGTCCCGAGGAAAAACTCCTTGCCAGGCACAGTGTGGTTTTTCAGAACCCTAGCTTCTGAGTTTGAAATGTTTAGTGAATCCAGAAAGTTTCGAGGGTGATGGTTTGTGGTAAGTGAATTGAGGTGACTACGCTTTCAGTGAATTCTGCATCTCCTGAGGCTAAACGCTGCGGCACTGACTCTTCATTCTCATGTATGTTAAATAATCACGGTGTTTTATCTGGAGATATGTGTCAGGACTGTAAGTTTCACTACCAAAATTCCGAGCATGTGACATAGGCGCCTCTGCCTTCATTCTGTAACTTCATCCCCCACCAACACATCCCAGAATACTCAGCCAACCCTAACCCTCTAGCTGTCCTCTCCAGCCCACCTCACCTTCCACGGACACAGCTACTACCATGTCAGCCCTCTCTGCCAAATCCTTAAATGGCTCCCTAACGTCCACCTTATTCAGCTGCTACTCCTTGCATTGGCCCTCGTGGCTGTCCACACTGCAGTCCCCTGCACACAAGCCGACCTCCCGATCGCTCTTGCTTCTGTTGGTACTCTTCCCCAGAGTCTTCTGCCTGCATGCTGTCTCAGCAGCCGTCTACCCTGGACCAGGCCACTCAAGTCACCTCCTGACCCTCTGGCCAGGTGCATTCAGTTGCCTCTGTGAAACCCTCATATTTCCCATTTAGTACTGTAGTCACTTGCTTAGCTTAAAGGCAAATGTTCAACTCTTTTGAGAGACCTGGTAGACAGGACCGTGTTTTGCTTATTGTAGAGTCTGGTTTAAAAAGTCTTTATTTCAGGTGCACATGCATACACACATGCACAGACACATGGAGAGAGAGAGAGAGAGAGGGGGGGGGGAGGGAGGGAGAAAGGGAGGGAGGGAGAGAGAGGCAGGTGGGGAGGGGGAGACCCATGCATCCCGCCAGGCCTGACCACTTGAGTTCAGTCCCTAGAGCCCAAATGAAGGAAACAACTGCCTGTCACGGGTTGTCCTCTGACCTCTACACATGACCTGTGTCATGAACACACACACACACACACACACACACACACACACACACACACACACACACACGTAAATTCTCATTAAAGAAACCAGAAAGTCTATTTAACAGGAGGAAGGAAGGCATGAGGAGCTCACTGACTGAGATCCATCTCCTTTGAACTAGCAGAGCACGCACTTGCTGGCTCTACAAGCGGTTAGGTGGAATTCACTGTGGAAAGTAGGTTAGACACGTCTATCCAGCCCAGCACTCACACAGGCAAGTCCTCAGGCAGAAGAGCCTGAGCACCTCCTTCCTTTCTAAAGTGCCTGGATTTTCTGACATGACCATAAGTCCATTTCTCTGAGTGATCGTAGATCACCTTTACCCATGAGCAGTGACCTGGGTGGGAATTTTTATCTCTACAACTTCGCAGAAAATAACACCTTCATTTTCTCTTTGTAAAGGAAGGGCATTTGTAAGCTAGTTCCTTTTCTTTTGTGGGCTTCAAAGGTTGCTTCGATTCCATTTCATTTGAGTGGATCTTCTGAGTTAAATCTGAATGTAGTTGAGTTTAATTATTTGCACCTAAATACCCAGGCTCGGGCCAGCAGAGAACTCCAGGTGGCTAGCTGGGCCTTGAGATTGGCTCTTGATGGCCCATGGCTCCATGTGGGTAATAGTGACGCCGTTGTGATTACATCTACAGCTCCTCGTGTTACACATGGACGAGGAACGATATTAGCGGTGTGCAAAGCTCTATGACCTCACACTGAACTGGATCAGAGAGAAGAAAGACATTTTTTTTCCCTGTGGCTGCTTCCGAGTCTACCTGCATGAGAAACAGACCCAAAGGCACGGCAGGTGTGCTCGATCCAGAGCGCAAGCCCGAGCACGGCACGAACGGTAAGTACTTGCGGATGACGGAACACAGAAACACGAGGAGCTCAGAAGGTGGCTCCTCACGGCTTCATCAGAGCAGATTCTGAAGCCAGCATTAACAACTGCGCTTACGGATGGGTTTGGGAAGGGTCGGTCATTTACCCCAGGCTCCCAGCAGATAAGTAGTAGGGCAGGGACTTGAACCTGGCTCTGCCTGATCCTGAGGGTGAGGCTGTGTTCATTGGATTCCATACTTTACAGGAAGCGGGCAAACTGTCAGGCATGTGCGGCAGTGTTGCGCCGGATCCTATTTTCTCTGGGGCACAGTCAGTGATAGATCGGGACTTAAACGATTTCAAATTTATTGCCTTTAAAAGTGTGTGGAAACGTAAACAGACGCACAAACAAGACGCGGAGCGGTAGCTGTTGCGGGTGGGCGAGGTAGTGGTGAGACCATGGGAATGGGGAATTACTGTGCAGTGGGCTTAGAGTTCGCCTCACAAGGTGAAGGAATCCTGGAGAGCTGCTGTACAATACTGAATTTACAGTGAAAACTCTATTCTGTACACTTAAAAAAAAAAAACCCTTACACTGCTATATAAAAGCATTGTAAAACAAAGGCAATGAAGAAAACATCAGCGTAGCTCAGGAACGGGTGTTTAAAAACCAACAAAGACTCAAAGGCCGAAGATGAAATTGGTGTTCTTGAGCAGGGATGTCAGAGTGAGGGACAGTGTGATGCTAACCCATACAGCCAGAGAAATAACCTCATGGCACAAATTAGAAGTGATTCTCCGCATGTAACTTGTGCATTTCACTAAATGCACAAATGTAATATTAGGGAATAAGTAATAAATCACTTGTGGGTTTTAAAATTGAAAACACATGTCTCATGGACACTGACTTAATGCGATTTGATTATTATGTTGTTACCCAGAGAGAGTCACAGACGCTGGTTAGTGCCTGCAGCTTTGGACAAGACAGATTTGCCGTGTATAGAGGGCAGAGCAGCTGCTGAGGAGAGGGAATGTGCTCAGGCAGACACATAATAAAACTACACGGGCCTCTGCCTCAACCGCCGTGAAGCTCCAGCATTTCTCAGAACTGTATCCGAAGGGACGCCGCCTGAGGCTCCACATGGCCCACGGCCGTGGCCATCTTTCTTCTTCCCTTTCCCTCTAGGAAGTACGCCTTTTATACACTGTCTTCATATTTCTAACTAGTTTTATAGTATCTAAGCAACATTCTGACACTCTTTGGGAGCTCCACAGGAGGGCCTCGGAAACACTTGATCTGTGAGTTGACTGTTCTCAGCTCCACCCACAAACACCCACTGAGCACTCACTCTGGAGGACTGAAGTCTTGAGTACACAGACTGTGGGTGCTTGGAATTGAACTCAGGACCTCTGGAAGAGCAGTGAGTGCTATTAACCTCTGAGCTGTCTCTCCGTCCCTAGTTTTCTTTCTTTTCTTCTTCTTCTTCTTCTTCTTCTTCTTCTTCTTCTTCTTCTTCTTCTTCTTCTTCTTCTTCTTCTTCTTCCTGCTCCTCTTCCTCCTCCTCCTCCTCCTCCTCCTCTTCTTCTTCCTCCTCCTCCTGCTCCTCCTCCTCCTCCTCCTCCTCCTCCTCCTCCTCCTCCTCCTCCTCCTCCTCCTCCTCCTCCTCCTCCTCTTCTTCTTCTTCTTCTTCTTCTTCTTCTTCTTCTTCTTCTTCTTCTACAGTTGCACATAGCCCAGGCTAGCCCCTAACTTACTGAGTAGTCAAGGATGACCTTGAACTCCTAATTCTCTTGTCTTCAGCTTCTCAAGTGCTGGGATTACAGGTGCACAATATACCTGATCCCATTAGCTATTGTATGTTTTATATACTTAGTTTATATATTTTATATATTTGGAAATGCATGCATTACCTTTAATGAAGACAGAGTCTACTGTGTAGATCTGGCTGGTCACTGTGTTGACCAAGGTGCCCTTGAAATTCCTCTGCAAATTTAAAGGCACGCATCACCATGGCTTGCTATACATCTGTATGAAGGTCTCACTATGTAGCTTTGACCAGCTGAGAACTTACTCCCTAGGCCAGGCTGGCCTTGAACTTGGAGAGATCCAGTTGCCTCTTTCCCTCACATACTGGAATTAAGGTCTGTGCCAACAGGCCATCTATTTTAGTGTTCTCTATTTTAGTGATAAGTTTTCGGGTGAAATTGAGACATAGAGGTAAAATCATCACTCGGATGAGCTGCACGTGATGCAGTTTGATTCGCACATACATGCTGAGCAAAATTTCAAATGAGTTGAAATCAGTCTGTCCAAGTGCCAGGCCTTGAAAGCAGCACCCGCCCACTTTTCAGCACCCCAGAGCACCTCTCACTTGTGACAAGTGGCGGTCTGCCCTCTTGGTGACCTTACGTGGTTGACAAGCTTCGTTCTGCTGGAGAATGAAGACTGAGGCCTGTGAGAGTTGGAGGCCATCCAGATCTGTCCTTTAAAATGTCAGAGGTGTCACAATAGGGAGCAAAGGTCAGAAGTACTGTTAAGTTCAAGGCTATCTACCTTGGAAAGCTTTCATGACTTCTTTGTCTTGCGCATAGGGCTCTGAATGTTGTGCTTGGAAATTTCTCAGTGTGACTTGGTCAAGAGCCACTTGATATCGCTCCAGGAACCTGATTCTCAGAGCAGTGCCATCAAAACATGTAGCCCCAGGAAACTTAGGTCATTTAAAATGTATGTGGTTGGCCTGATGTCTCGTCATAGTGATTGTCAGGTTTATTAAAAATATTTACTTTAAGGATACTTACTCTTTACCAAGTTTAAGCCAAAAGAGAAACTCAATGATGTGTCATAACAGCAAAACTTCTATATAATAGTGAAATAATATCATACATTTTTTTGAAGCTCCTTAAAGATACTTTAAGCTCAAAAGCTATCAATGATAAATAAAAATGGCAAAGTGGCTCCTTCAGACATTAGATAGTAACGAATAGTTTAAGACACAAATAAACTCCAGTGCTGTTGGGATTTATGGGTTCAGTGTAGGAGGGCATTACTCCCCGGGAGGCATTTGAGGAGTGTTGGGGAGCATTTTTGTTTGTCAAAATGATGGAAAGGGTCAGAACGGGATTTAGTGGAAGGGTGCCTGGCTCTGAGCTTCTGTTTTACCCATAAGCTGGATGTTTCTGCTTTCTTCACAGGGCATCCTCCTTTTTTCAGGAATGTAACCCCTATTGCAAGTTAAGGCAGGGTAGTTTTAGCAGGGGGAGAGCAGGAACAGGGCATGTGGGACAGGACTTTTTCAGGCATTGCTCTCCAGTTTAGGAGATGGTCGTGGCCAGACTGCCATGATCTTTAACTGGGTTTCCACCATGGGGCATATACTGATCTGCTTAAGGGCTTCCATGTTCCCAGGGCTGCTGCTGTGGGGGGGCATAACGTGTGCCCTCCTCACCACGGTGTGCTTAAGCACTCGCATTTTAAGACTATTTTTTCCATTCTTGCTTTATAACACAGTTAAAGTTTTATGATAATTTTTTAAAAACTCAGGTAAGTAGGCTACCGACTTCCTTAAAACATAGTAAAGGAGACATTATAAACTGTGCACAACAAGGAGGGGTTGAGTATGAGAAAAGGAGGCGCTACTGTGCCAGGTAAACCTACGTGCTAAACCCTTGCAGCGATCCTGTCTGAGCCACGTGAAGACCCTTGGAGAACAAACATTTGTCCCGAACCTCACAGGTCCAGCCAGGAATCAGGATTAAAAAGCATTTGCTTATCTTTATTTTGATGTATAGTGGTTTGGCCTACATGCATGCATGTCTGTTCACCTCTGTTTGTTTTGAAGTAGCCGACACAGGCCTTGAACTTGCTGTGCATTGAAGGATGGTTTTGAACTTCCAATCTTCCCACCTGCACCTTCACCTCCACAGGCCTTCATACATCTGAGGCGCGCCCTCCACTCACCCTCTAAGCCTTCAGGCGGTTTTCGCGGGACTCTAGTGAGTTATTGAGAGAACAAGACTGGCCTCTCCAGCCTCTGCCGTTGCTCTGCTGCAGGACCTAACCGTCTCGCACACATTCCTGCTGTGATGCTTTGTATTATCCGCCAGAGATAATGGGGGATTCATCAGATCTGAGCGCAGGCTGCTCATGACCTTGAGTCTCTAACATGGAGACGGATAAACTTCCTTTTCTTATGAAGTACCCAGCCTGAGTTACTTTGTGAAAGCAATGAAAGACAGAAAAGAAAATACACAGGATGATCTCATCTTTGGAGAACTTCTTATAACAGGGCAAACCCTCCAAGCACCATTGCCATCATGTGCACACCATTTTAGTAGGAAGAGAATATGCCATTCATAATGACAAATCCTTTGAATGAGCATTTTGAACAATTTGTTCATTTGTGCAATAAATATTTTGTCAAGTCCCTACTATGTACAAAGTATTCCTCTATACACTTTAATAGAACAGGGAATGAAACAGAACCCCCTTGTTGGTGGAAGTGATCCTTAATTGGAATGATATAACATGAAAGCAAAATTGATACCCACTCATCAAGAAGGACATACATGGGCAGACAGTATTGAATCCCACACCAGTTAGATGGCTACAGCTTAGCATTGTGGGATATACTCACTGGATCCCTCCCCCCCCACACACACACACTTGACATGCATTTTCTATAGTGGCATAGCTTGGCTGTGCCTAGGTCTGTGTAGCTTTCCCAACAACTCATTGTCCTGTTGATGCTCTGCATGCTCTTCTCAGCCCTGTTGAAAATTTCGTCCCTGATGTAAGCAGTAAAGTTGAAGAATTTTCTTTTAACTTTTCAACCCAAGATTTCATTTCTCTTATATAACTTACATTGTCCTTAAGTCACACCCAAGCTGTTCTTTGCCATCATCTATGCCATAAATACTGTTGATAAGCGGATACTGGGGGCCTCTTAATCATTACTTAAAGGAGCACAGGTATTCATTTATTAATAGTCTCTATTAAGGCATTTCAGATGATCTTAAAAGGTGATTTAAAGTGTCAAGAGATGCTCAATAGAGGGTTCAAAAACTATTCTAAAAGAATCATTGTCACAAGACTGTGGTGACACATATTATTATTAACCCCACATTGTGGGCGTTTCTTACAGATGCAGCTTAGTGTTAGGTGAGATTCACTGTGTTCTTCAGTTAGTCATCCTCAGATACCTGAGGTAAGAGCCACTGTTCTAGACGGTTCTCAAATCTCAGGTGGCCCCACCGGCCTTTCTCAGCCCAGCGAATGGAAATTTTAATAACAAGAAAGCTCAGTTCTTTACGAAGTTTGTTTTGAGGCTCTGGCTAACAACGACTGCTGCCTAAAAGAATTCACTCAGAACCACTTGATTGGGCGAAGTAATGAGTCACCCAAGAAAAACCGAGTTATGCCCCAAATAGCTCTTTTCTTTGGTTAGGAGTTTTCAGTTATGCTGTAATTCTTTCAAGACAAGTTTTCCACGTTTGGCAATTCTCAATTAAGAGAACATTCAACCGACTAAAATTTCCCCATGTTTCAATATAGTAAGCAAATCTCATTTTAAAAAGACATTTCCTGCTTATGTGTCTTAATTAATCATATAATTAATTATATAAATGATTTTTTTTACATGACTATTAAGAGGGCCAGAGAGGCGGCTCAGCAGTTAAGCACAGTTGCTGGGACATTGTGCGCTGGCATCCTAGCACCCGGGTATTGAGCCTTCTCTCCTGAGAGACGCTGTAACTCCAGCCCCAAGGGAGTCAACACTCTCTTCTGGTGTCCACCTACACACATGCACACACACTCACACAGGTAAGTAACAAACAAACAAACAATATTCTTGCAACAATACAAAGACCAGCGCTGGCATTTTGGAGACCTGGCATTGGCTCTCAGTGATTTCTGTAGTCAGGAGGGGTAACCCCCACAGAGAGAACTCCCTTTAAACAAACAGCTCTGCCCTTCCTTTCTGCTGCCAGAGTTAAGCACTAAAAACTGTGACTG
Organism: Acomys minous; assembly: GCF_964271855.1. Lineage (NCBI taxonomy): Eukaryota > Metazoa > Chordata > Mammalia > Rodentia > Muridae > Acomys > Acomys minous. Next base: position 118,868,938 of record NC_140485.1, on the reverse strand, counting down.
ACACACAGTAGGTAATCAGCAAAACTTCACTGAGGTGACTCGACCCCTGAAGTCCTTACTGGGCAAGCATGAGGATCTGAGCTACATCCTAAGCATCCATGCAAAACCAGGAGCCACGGTGTTGGACCTATAATCCCTGGTCATGGGAAGTGTGGATTGAAAGACCCCTGGGGGCTTGTGAATTAGGAAGCTCCAGCTGCAAGGTGAAGAATCACACACACACACACACACACACACACAGACACCAACATGTTTGTACACACACATGCACACCACTGAATAAACAAATGAATAAAGAATAGCCTATCTCAACAACAGAGGAGGCAGCAGGATGCTGCTGTACAGTGGAAAGGGTAGAGCAGATGCCCCAAAGAGTCGGTTGTGAGGTTTTGCCAACCAGCTGTGATCTACAAACTCAGGTGGCCTTTGTCACTCAGGGACTTCATTGCCTCTGGTTTCAATCCAGGACTAGAATAATTAGTGTTATTAACAGTGCAAAGGGAATAAATAGGGCTTTGCATATTAAAGTATTTAGCCCATAGAACGCTATCCGTAAGTATCAGCTAATTTTAGAGTCACAGTTCACAATTATTAATACATAATTGCACAATTATAATTGTGCTAATAATGAATTAAGACCCTATAGTTTCCTTTAAAATTTTTTAAAAATTTAATTTATTATCTTCATGTGTGTATGTACGTGGGCGTGTGTGCATGAGAGGTGAGAGAACAACTTTCAGAAGCAGCTTCTCTCCTTTTACCTCGTGTCTGGGGTCACATCCAGGCTGCCAGGCGTGAGCAGCGAGTGATTTTACCTATGGAGTCCTCTTGTCAGTCTGACATCCTAGACTTTCTATGAAACCTTTGAGAATGAACGTGTCAGGGCCTGTCTGTAGGTTTTATAAAGGATATTTCTAAAAACATCTTGCTCTTAGGATGGGAAGTTGTTGGGGTGGGGTGTTGAAGTATTTTTATAGTGTACGCAGAAATAACTGACTGTTACTTACTTTTAATATTAAGTAGAAGTAATATTAAATTCTCTGTAAAAAGCACAAGGGACATAATATTTTTCATTACTACTAAGCCTTTAGTGACTGGTGTGAGCGTGTGTGTATGTGTGTGTGTCTGTGTGTCTGTCTGTGCATGCGTGTGCCCATGTATGTGTGTATTGAGCCAGCGGTTGACACTGGATGTCTTTGCTATGGCTCAGCATGTTGTCATTAAGGCAGAGGTCTCTCACTGAGCCCAGGCCATACCATTTGGCTGGGTTGGGTGACTCCTCAGCACTACGTTCCAGACGTGTAAGCGCACACTTGGTTCTTAGGCGAGGACTGCAGCTCTGAGCTGAGCCTACGCACTTGTTCCATGGGGACGCTTGGGCAGAGCCATCTCCCACACCCATTTCTAAGACGGAAACAAGGGAATGGCATTCTAGAAGGTACTTGATCTGGTTCTAACCATCTGCCTATCCTGCCAAAACCTTTAGTCTGATTTTACATCAATTTTCTTCCCTTCATGCCAACCCTTCACCTTCGTCTTGGTTGCACTATGTCTGAAATCTTGGGTCTGGGGGCACATTTACCCTTTGAAGGAACCAAAAACTCCCTTACTTTCTTGTCTGAACTTGGAAAACAGCTTAAAAAACAAACAAACAAACTAAAACCCTAATTAAAAAATTCCATCATTGTCCCAGTACCTCTCTGTCCACAGGGCCACTTGTCACGACATCCAGGGCTTTAGTGAGCTGAGCACCCGACCTTTGCTCTTTGTGTTGTTGTTGTTGCTGATTTTCTGCCCCCTACAGCTCACAGCCTGGCGCACAGTACTGCTCAATAAATGTGAATCTCTTCTCCTGAGCAAAGGAGAAGATCCCGTGTCTTTTAAAATGGAGATTGTTTTGAAGAGAGTCTGTTTCCTAATTTTTTTTCTTAAACCAAGAAATTGTTTCAAAAGAAAGAAGATTTGGAATATAAAATGAACGAGCGACAAGGGAAATGAGCAGGTGGGTTGTCACGTGGGAAGGACCGTAGGTGCGGAAGGAAGAGGCGCAGGCGCGCGCGCGGGACTGTACACGCGGAAGAGGCGCGCGGGTTTGCGACCATGTAAACGCCAGGATGCCCTACTTGCCCAATGTTTTGGTGCCTTTTGAGAGAAAAGCCACCAGAACTGTAGGTTCCAGAACTACAGTGAGGAAAGAGCAACACATGACATATCCCAACCCCCGTCTAGGAGTGAGCCGGCAGCAGCTACGGCTGCCTTCCCGTGCCACGTTCCCAGCTGCCCGTGGGATGTGGTAGGTGTGCAGAGGCTCAGACACCCGGACGCAGACGAGACCTCTCCCCCTTGCTGCCTGTTCTTCTCAGGTCCTGTGACCTATGGGGCCTGCACGAGTCCCAGTGATACATCACTTCTCCTGTAGTTCTGTATTGCAGTGAGAGACAGTGCGAGTGTGGGGGAGGCAGGAGGAGTGCCGGGCTTCTCTCTGCTGGCCTCCCAGTGAGGAAAACACTGAACGCACGGAAGAAACTCTGCTCACAAAAGTGGGGACAGGTCCCTACATGTTTGCTGGAATTACTATGTTTGGAGTACCTTGTACACTTCTGATGACTCACTGCTGGTGGCCAGCTGTATCTGGGTCCTATTAAGAAATACTGCCACAAATTCCTGACTGCTACACTCGGTGGCTTCTCCTGACTGCCCCATGTCTATCACTCTGCCTGACTGTCCCATGTCTATCACTCTGCCTGACTGTCCCATGTCTATCACTCTGCCTGACTGTCCCATGTCTACCACTCTGGCTGACTGTCCCATGTCTATCACTCTGCCTGACTGTCCCATGTCTATCACTTTGCCTGTCTGTCCCATGTCTAGAACTCTCCTGACTGTCCCATGTCTATCACTCTGCCTGACTGTCCCATGTCTATCACTCTGCCTGACTGTCCCATGTCTATCACTCTGCCTGACTGTCCCATGTCTATCACTCTGCCTGACTGTCCCATGTCTACCACTCTGCCTGACTGTCCCATGTCTACCACTCTGGCTGACTGTCCCATGTCTATCACTCTGCCTGACTGTCCCATGTCTGGCACTCTGCCTGACTGTCCCATGTCTGGCACTCTTCCTGACTGTCCCATGTCTATCACTTTGCCTGACTGTCCCATGTCTATCACTCTGCCTGACTGTCCCATGTCTATCACTCTGCCTGACTGTCCCATGTCTGGCACTCTTCCTGACTGTCCCATGTCTATCACTCTGCCTGACTGTCCCATGTCTGGCACTCTGCCTGACTGTCCCATGTCTACCACTCTGGCTGACTGTCCCATGTCTATCACTCTGCCTGACTGTCCCATGTCTGGCACTCTGCCTGACTGTCCCATGTCTGGCACTCTGCCTGACTGTCCCATGTCTGGCACTCTCCTGACTGTCCCATGTCTATCACTCTGCCTGACTGTCCCATGTCTGGCACTCTTCCTGACTGTCCCATGTCTGGCACTCTTCCTGACTGTCCCATGTTTATCACTCTGCCTGACTGTCCCATGTCTGGCACTCTGCCTGACTGTCCCATGTCTGGCACTCTCCTGACTGTCCCATGTCTATCACTCTGCCTGACTGTCCCATGTCTGGCACTCTGCCTGACTGTCCCCTGTCTAGCACTCTTCCTGACTGTCCCATGTCTACCACTCTTCCTGACTGTCCCATGTCTGGCACTCTGCCTGACTGTCCCATGTCTACCACTCTGCCTGACTGTCCCATGTCTATCACTCTGCCTGACTGTCCCATGTCTGGCACTCTGCCTGACTGTCCCATGTCTATCACTCTGACTGACTGTCCCATGTCTATCACTCTGCCTGACTGTCCCATGTCTATCACTCTGCCTGACTGTCCCATGTCTATCACTCTGCCTGACTGTCCCATGTCTACCACTCTGCCTGACTGTCCCATGTCTACCACTCTGGCTGACTGTCCCATGTCTATCACTCTGCCTGACTGTCCCATGTCTGGCACTCTTCCTGACTGTCCCATGTCTGGCACTCTTCCTGACTGTCCCATGTTTATCACTCTGCCTGACTGTCCCATGTCTGGCACTCTGCCTGACTGTCCCATGTCTGGCACTCTCCTGACTGTCCCATGTCTATCACTCTGCCTGACTGTCCCATGTCTGGCACTCTGCCTGACTGTCCCCTGTCTAGCACTCTTCCTGACTGTCCCATGTCTACCACTCTTCCTGACTGTCCCATGTCTATCACTCTGCCTGACTGTCCCATGTCTACCACTCTGCCTGACTGTCCCATGTCTATCACTCTGCCTGACTGTCCCATGTCTATCACTCTGCCTGACTGTCCCATGTCTATCACTCTGCCTGACTGTCCCATGTCTACCACTCTGCCTGACTGTCCCATGTCTACCACTCTTCCTGACTGTCCCATGTCTATCACTCTGCCTGACTGTCCCATGTCTACCACTCTGCCTGACTGTCCCATGTCTATCACTCTGCCTGACTGTCCCATGTCTATCACTCTGCCTGACTGTCCCATGTCTATCACTCTGCCTGACTGTCCCATGTCTATCACTCTGCCTGACTGTCCCATGTCTATCACTCTGCCTGACTGTCCCATGTCTGGCACTCTGCCTGACTGTCCCATGTCTGGCACTCTTCCTGACTGTCCCATGTCTATCACTTTGCCTGACTGTCCCATGTCTATCACTCTGCCTGACTGTCCCATGTCTATCACTCTGCCTGACTGTCCCATGTCTATCACTCTGCCTGACTGTCCCATGTCTGGCACTCTTCCTGACTGTCCCATGTCTATCACTCTGCCTGACTGTCCCATGTCTGGCACTCTGCCTGACTGTCCCATGTGTACCACTCTGGCTGACTGTCCCATGTCTATCACTCTGCCTGACTGTCCCATGTCTATCACTCTGCCTGACTGTCCCATGTCTGGCACTCTGCCTGACTGTCGCATGTCTGGCACTCTGCCTGACTGTCCCATGTCTATCACTCTGCCTGACTGTCCCATGTCTGGCACTCTGCCTGACTGTCCCATGTCTATCACTCTGCCTGACTGTCCCATGTCTGGCACTCTGCCTGACTGTCCCATGTCTATCACTCTGCCTGACTGTCCCATGTCTGGCACTCTGCCTGACTGTCCCATGTCTGGCACTCTGCCTGACTGTCCCATGTCTGGCACTCTCCTGACTGTCCCATGTCTATCACTCTGCCTGACTGTCCCATGTCTGGCACTCTGCCTGACTGTCCCCTGTCTAGCACTCTTCCTGACTGTCCCATGTCTACCACTCTTCCTGACTGTCCCATGTCTGGCACTCTGCCTGACTGTCCCATGTCTACCACTCTGCCTGACTGTCCCATGTCTATCACTCTGCCTGACTGTCCCATGTCTGGCACTCTGCCTGACTGTCCCATGTCTATCACTCTGACTGACTGTCCCATGTCTATCACTCTGCCTGACTGTCCCATGTCTACCACTCTGCCTGACTGTCCCATGTCTATCACTCTGCCTGACTGTCCCATGTCTACCACTCTGCCTGACTGTCCCATGTCTACCACTCTGGCTGACTGTCCCATGTCTATCACTCTGCCTGACTGTCCCATGTCTGGCACTCTTCCTGACTGTCCCATGTCTGGCACTCTTCCTGACTGTCCCATGTTTATCACTCTGCCTGACTGTCCCATGTCTGGCACTCTGCCTGACTGTCCCATGTCTGGCACTCTCCTGACTGTCCCATGTCTATCACTCTGCCTGACTGTCCCATGTCTGGCACTCTGCCTGACTGTCCCCTGTCTAGCACTCTTCCTGACTGTCCCATGTCTACCACTCTTCCTGACTGTCCCATGTCTATCACTCTGCCTGACTGTCCCATGTCTACCACTCTGCCTGACTGTCCCATGTCTATCACTCTGCCTGACTGTCCCATGTCTATCACTCTGCCTGACTGTCCCATGTCTATCACTCTGCCTGACTGTCCCATGTCTACCACTCTGCCTGACTGTCCCATGTCTACCACTCTTCCTGACTGTCCCATGTCTATCACTCTGCCTGACTGTCCCATGTCTACCACTCTGCCTGACTGTCCCATGTCTATCACTCTGCCTGACTGTCCCATGTCTATCACTCTGCCTGACTGTCCCATGTCTATCACTCTGCCTGACTGTCCCATGTCTATCACTCTGCCTGACTGTCCCATGTCTGGCACTCTGCCTGACTGTCCCATGTCTGGCACTCTTCCTGACTGTCCCATGTCTATCACTTTGCCTGACTGTCCCATGTCTATCACTCTGCCTGACTGTCCCATGTCTATCACTCTGCCTGACTGTCCCATGTCTATCACTCTGCCTGACTGTCCCATGTCTGGCACTCTTCCTGACTGTCCCATGTCTATCACTCTGCCTGACTGTCCCATGTCTGGCACTCTGCCTGACTGTCCCATGTGTACCACTCTGGCTGACTGTCCCATGTCTATCACTCTGCCTGACTGTCCCATGTCTATCACTCTGCCTGACTGTCCCATGTCTGGCACTCTGCCTGACTGTCCCATGTCTGGCACTCTGCCTGACTGTCCCATGTCTATCACTCTGCCTGACTGTCCCATGTCTGGCACTCTGCCTGACTGTCCCATGTCTATCACTCTGCCTGACTGTCCCATGTCTGGCACTCTGCCTGACTGTCCCATGTCTATCACTCTGCCTGACTGTCCCATGTCTGGCACTCTGCCTGACTGTCCCATGTCTGGCACTCTGCCTGACTGTCCCATGTCTGGCACTCTCCTGACTGTCCCATGTCTATCACTCTGCCTGACTGTCCCATGTCTGGCACTCTGCCTGACTGTCCCCTGTCTACCACTCTTCCTGACTGTCCCATGTCTATCACTCTGCCTGACTGTCCCATGTCTACCACTCTGCCTGACTGTCCCATGTCTACCACTCTGGCTGACTGTCCCATGTCTATCACTCTGCCTGACTGTCCCATGTCTATCACTCTGCCTGACTGTCCCATGTCTGGCACTCTGCCTGACTGTCCCATGTCTGGCACTCTTCCTGACTGTCCCATGTCTATCACTTTGCCTGACTGTCCCATGTCTATCACTCTGCCTGACTGTCCCATGTCTGGCACTCTTCCTGACTGTCCAATGTTTATCACTCTGCCTGACTGTCCCATGTCTGGCACTCTGCCTGACTGTCCCATGTCTGGCACTCTGCCTGACTGTCCCATGTCTGGCACTCTCCTGACTGTCCCATGTCTATCACTCTGCCTGACTGTCCCATGTCTGGCACTCTGCCTGACTGTCCCCTGTCTAGCACTCTTCCTGACTGTCCCATGTCTATCACTCTGCCAGACTGTCCCATGTCTACCACTCTTCCTGACTGTCCCATGTCTATCACTCTGCCTGACTGTCCCATGTCTATCACTCTGCCTGACTGTCCCATGTCTGGCACTCTGCCTGACTGTCCCATGTCTATCACTCTGCCTGACTGTCCCATGTCTATCACTCTGCCTGACTGTCCCATGTCTATCACTCTGCCTGACTGTCCCATGTCTGGCACTCTGCCTGACTGTCCCATGTCTGGCACTCTTCCTGACTGTCCCATGTCTATCACTTTGCCTGACTGCCCCATGTCTATCACTCTGCCTGACTGTCCCATGTCTATCACTCTGCCTGACTGTCCCATGTCTGGCACTCTGGCTGACTGTCCCATGTCTATCACTCTGCCTGACTGTCCCATGTCTGGCACTCTGCCTGACTGTCCCATGTCTGCCACTCTGCCTGACTGTCCCCTGTCTAGCACTCTTCCTGACTGTCCCATGTCTATCACTCTGCCTGACTGTCCCATGTCTACCACTCTTCCTGACTGTCCCATGTCTATCACTCTGCCTGACTGTCCCATGTCTGGCACTCTGCCTGACTGTCCCATGTCTGGCACTCTGCCTGACTGTCCCATGTCTGGCACTCTCCTGACTGTCCCAATGTCTATCACTCTGCCTGACTGTCCCATGTCTGGCACTCTGCCTGACTGTCCCCTGTCTAGCACTCTTCCTGACTGTCCCATGTCTATCACTCTGCCTGACTGTCCCATGTCTACCACTCTTCCTGACTGTCCCATGTCTATCACTTTGCCTGACTGTCCCATGTCTGGCACTCTGCCTGACTGTCCCATGTCTATCACTCTGCCTGACTGTCCCATGTCTGGCACTCTGCCTGACTGTCCCATGTCTATCACTCTGCCTGACTGTCCCATGTCTGGCACTCTGCCTGACTGTCCCATGTCTATCACTCTGCCTGACTGTCCCATGTCTGGCACTCTGCCTGACTGTTCCATGTCTATCACTCTGCCTGACTGTCCCATGTCTGGCACTCTCCTGACTGTCCCATGTCTATCACTCTGCCTGACTGTCCCATGTCTATCACTCTCCTGACTGTCCCATGTCTGGCACTCTGCCTGACTGTCCCATGTCTATCACTCTGCCTGACTGTCCCATGTCTAGCACTCTCCTGACTGTCCCATGTCTATCACTCTGCCTGACTGTCCCATGTCTATCACTCTTCTGACTGTCCCATGTCTGGCACTCTGCCTGACTGTCCCATGTCTAGCACTCTGCCTGACTGTCCCATGTCTATCACTCTCCTGACTGTCCCATGTCTGGCACTCTTCCTGACTGTCCCATGTCTATCACTTTGCCTGACTGCCCCATGTCTATCACTCTGCCTGACTGTCCCATGTCTATCACTCTGCCTGACTGTCCCATGTCTGGCACTCTGCCTGACTGTCCCATGTCTGGCACTCTGCCTGACTGTCCCATGTCTGGCACTCTGCCTGACTGTCCCATGTCTGCCACTCTGCCTGACTGTCCCCTGTCTAGCACTCTTCCTGACTGTCCCATGTCTATCACTCTGCCTGACTGTCCCATGTCTATCACTCTGCCTGACTGTCCCATGTCTATCACTCTGCCTGACTGTCCCATGTCTGGCACTCTGCCTGACTGTCCCATGTCTGGCACTCTGCCTGACTGTCTCATGTCTATCACTCTGCCTGACTGTCTCATGTCTATCACTCTGCCTGACTGTCCCATGTCTATCACTCTGCCTGACTGTCCCATGTCTATCACTCTGCCTGACTGTCCCCTGTCTGGCACTCTGCTGACTCATGTCTTCAGCCAGAAGATAGTAGTCATTGCTTCTATAAATTTCTCGCCTTCTTGTACAGAACATACAGAATTTCCTTTGCCACATCTGTCTTCCCTTCCTCCTACTTGCTGGGTTAGAGGACCTGCCTGCCCTACCTCTTGGGGCCCTGTCCTCCGCCTGCTGAGGATGCTTTACGCTGCACCACAGCCTTCCTTTCCTGTTTACTCCATACTTCCTTCTCAGTCTGTTCCTTCTCACTATGACATCACTTTTGCAATTGTCCCTCTGCTGTATTATTTACAACCAAAGTCTTGGAAAGAGATGTGCCTGGTGTTGCAAGGTGACAAATAAATACATGTGAAGGAAAAGGAAAATGGGGAAAGGGTTAATAAATCACTTTCTTCTATAGAAGCCAGGGGCTTTCTATTGGTGCATGCTGTCAATGCTCCTAAACACAGTAATAACAGGAATACTAGGAGCCTATGCTTTTTGAGAAATTGGATGGTGACAGATGCTGTATTTGGTCTTCATATATGCTGCCTCAGACAGTAAACTCAAGGTGGGTTTTGTAAGCATTTGCTACCTGTGCCTCATAAACTCTATGACCCACAGGGCACAGATGGACATGAGGTCAGGGAAGTTACCCGGCATTGCCGTCAGTTTTGCCAGGGGAGATGTGGGAGGGATGTCAGGCCTATCTCTGCTGGCCCCACAGTGAGGAAGGAACATGGCTTCCTGTGTCCCCTTCCTAACCCTGGGGCTGGAACACAGAAGGAAGGAGGTTCAGGACGGCTTAGGCCATACAGCCCCCACTGCCAGCCCCCGCCCCTGACACCAAGAGAATCCCAGCGTTGTATTTTCTCTTTGCAAGTGGTAAAACCCATTTGATGTCTTTAGGGCAGAACTTACATGAAGGGCTGGCTGTGGCTGCCTGAGTAGGGAGACAAGACGCCAAACAGCTGGGTCTTAACTCTTTCACTCTCCACCTGTTCTTTAGTGGGTTTTGTTTTTGCGTGTTTTCTTCCTCTCTAAATGGGAAAGTAGGGACAACGGTGTGCAGTGCTTTTGTTCAGAAGCTTGATCCAGTGCGAGGGGATGCTTGACTGCGTGAGAACTTGACTCCGTGCCCCTTGGAATGAATTTCGCCTTTAAGTGACGAGCTGTCTTTGCAGAGTGGTATCCATAATTCCTTCCTAGCAAATCTTGACTTCATATTGAATATAAAAGTTCAAATTTGGACAACCATCCTACTTTTCTGTTCAACATATTTTTATAGCTGTAATCCCAGTACCCAGGAGGCTAAGGCAGGTGGATTGTCTGTGTGGCTAGCTTGGGTTATAGAGTAAAACTCTGTCTCAGGTAGATAAAGAAACAGAACAATTTTATACACATTTCACAAAACATGGCTTATGATAATCACCCTACCTTATCCTCATCAGCTTGCCAAGGTGGCTGCTACTAGTATTTTCTGGCTTAGTATAGTAATTTCAATTTCTCCATTGTGATATTACTTTGTTTGATAATATATATATTGATAATTGATAATATAATGTATATATTAGATATTGAACATTTAAAGATATAATATTTCTTTCTCTCTCTCTTTCTGTCTCTGTCTCTCTGTTTCTGTCTCTTTTTCTCCCCTTACTGATCTATCTCAACATCCAAGTATACTACTCTTGGGCACATACCCAAAGGACATTTCATCCTACCACAGAGACAGTCGCTCAACCATGTTCAGAGCTGCTATTCATAATAGCCAGAAATTAGGAACAGTCCCTCAACAGAAGAATGGATTTTTAAAAAAGTGGTCCATTTACACAGTGGCATATTAGTTAGCCATTAAAGAATATAAAATCATGAAATTATCAGGTAAATGGATGGAATGAGGAAAAAAATCATCCTAAGTAAAGGTAACCCAGACCCAGAAGGACAAAAGTACTATGTATTAGTTTATATATAGGTATTAGCTGTTAAGTCGATGATAACCAAACTATGATTTATAGAGCCAAGGGTTTAGGTGAAGAGTAAGGGACTAGGTGAGGGGCAGACAGATCTCCTAGGAAAGGCAAATAAAAGAGATAGTTATGGCTTGTGTGTTGGGGGGGGCGGGGGTGGTTAGAACAGGAGGATAAAGTGGGAAGAGGGTGAGAAGAGGGGGCAGGGAAACAATATGGAAAGAGACAGCAAAAATTAAGAGTAATTGGAGGGGTAGTATGAAAACCTAATTAAATAGAAGCTTCATAAAATACATATATGAAGGCAATCTAATTGAAATTGCCAAATAGTGGGGGAGACGGAGGCCCAACTAAATATCTCTTGTCACCTAATGAAACTTCTGGTACTGGGATTGGGCTACATCTAATTGAGTCGCTGCCCAAAGGGGTCCCATGGGAACCCCCAAACAACCCAAGCTGTTGCCAATACTAGGTTGCTTCCCACAAACTGTACGGTAGGGGCCTCATTGCCGAAGACAGCGTCTAGACAACTCGCTGAACATGGAGAAGGTGGGTTGGTGCCTACACAGAGCCTTCATCCCCTCTGGGCAAGCATCTGTGCTACAGGAAGATGTTCTACATGCTACCAAAGGAGAAATACAGATGACAACCTAGCCACAGACTCTCTGACCTACAATGGTGTCCTGCCTGTAAGACATGCTAGTGCAATGGCGGGGGAGGAGGGTGCATCCAGTATCTGAACTGACCTGAGGCCTACTCTATGGAGATGGAACCCATATTCTACACTGCTTGGGTGACCAAGAACCGTGAGACTAGATAGCCCAGAGACCGAGGCTAAAACCAAATACTACTTAAAAAAAAAAAATAGTAGCAATAAAATGACTCCTAGTGATAGTCTCTTATAGTCATAGATCAGCGCCTTATTCAGCCATCAGCAGAGAAGCTTCTTCCAGAAGCAGATTAGAACAAAGACAGCCCCACACTCAGACATTACACAGAGAGTGAGAGAACTTAGAACAACTAAAACGGATGTCTCCATCAAACACCTCCCCTCAGAGAACTCTGCAGAAGGGGAGGGGGAAGGAGTGTAAGAGTCAGAGGGAGACGAGGACACCAGGGAAACGAGGTCCTCTAAAGCAACAGGACCTACCCACGGATGAGCTCGTGCAGACTGAGGCAGCACACACACAGCCTGCCCAGGTCCGCACCAGGTGGGGATCCTAGAGCTGAGAGCAGAAGTGGGCGCACGCCCTCCTCCCTAACCCAGAAGCTATCTCCAATTCATAACTACTTGCGGGTGAAAATTTGGTTTTCTCCGTGGGAGTCTCACAGGGGAAACAGCCACTCTTAAGGGCAGGCTGCATGCCCAGCAGTAGATGCTGACAGAAAAGGAACTCGGTGGCATCTTTGGAGGTTCCCTGTCTCATAATGTTGCATCAGAGGGCTTCTTCCTTCCTTCTAAAAAATTGTACTATTTTTTATTTTTATATATGTATATTTTTTTTTACTCTACAGTCCCTTTGTGCATTTTAGTGTTTTTATGAGATTCCTTTGGGTACAGACGAGTAGGTCCCTCTGTCTATATCTGTTTCTTCTTGGCCTCTTTGTTGTTTTTTTCCTGTTCTGATGTGTTAGTTTTGTTTTATATTTTTAAGTTTTAATTTATTTTTATTTTCTTATTGTCCCTTAGAAGCCAGTCTGTTTTCTAATGAGACACAGGAAGGGGGTGGCTCCAGATGGGCAGGGAGGTAAGAAGGAACTAGAAGGAATGGAGAAGGAAAGAGAAATCATAATCAGGATACATTAAGTGAGAAAAAAAACAGCTATTGTCACTAAAAGGAAAAATAGGAATATTTAAAGTGTTTTATTATACATACTAATTTTAAAATTCACCCCATCCTTTAAGACAGGAAAAATTTCATGATCTTATTATGAAATGAAGATGGCTTTAAACCTTAACTGTTTTTAGAAAAAAAATCACAGAAAAGCAAGTGCATTGTTTTAGATGTGAATACACTGATGAAAATAATTTAGGTAGTTCTCCTAACTCTGAATTCTACTGAGAATTCAGACCCTATCACAAACCAGACATTCCTGAAAGATTATTTGGAAAACCATTCAGTTAAATAAGAAGGTTCATTCTATTTTCCCCTAAATTAGAGCCACCCTTATTCATGTGTGTGTGGCATAAGAGGTTATGGATTTGTTCAAACTCAAAGATTAGAACATAGGAAACCATAATCAAACTGTCTTATGAATTTCAATATTAATCAAGGCTTTTATCATTTTTATTTTTTCACCTCTACGTCTATTTCTTAAATTTAAAACTTTGTGTATGATCATATTATAGTGTTTTACGATAAAGCTCCTCATTTTAAATAAATATAAAAAAAGAACTTTAAAATGCAATCTCATTATTCTCTTACTATGAGGGAATACATATTTCTGGTAGGGAAAATAGAAAGAAGAAAGTAAAAGCCATCAAAAAATGAGCCATGTGCAAATGTTGGCATACTTTTATAAACGTGTGAGATATCTTCAAATGTGTAATTTTGCATTCAGCTTCTTTTTGTTTAATAGACTATAAGCATCTGTGAACCTGCCTCTGTCAGCTCTCCTGACAGGAAACAACCAACTCCTACCAGAGAAAAATGAAAGCAACTAGTGGGAGATGCAGATCTGACTCCATTTCCTTCTTCTTTTGGGAACAGCGTACAAGTGTCCTTAGCTGTCACCACCACACCCTGCCCCTCCTTATCAAAGGACACAGGGTCAGGAGATGGGATGAGCAGTTTGTCATGCGGCATGTCCTGTCAGAGCAGCAGAATACTGAGAAAAGCAATGAAAATGCTACAAACTAAAATACTTTCAATGTTTAATTATGTGATTTTACATTGTGCTATAGCATTTTTGGTTCAGAGGTATTGAAGTAGTTTAATGCCCAAAATGAAACAACCTAAATGTATTATAAAATAATTACTGTGTAGATGCCACGTAAGAAAAATAGCATCTACATACACATCGTCTCTGAGTATTAGAGTCAGTAAATAAATGTATATTCTGTGGTGGTTTGAATGAAAATGACTCCATAGGCTCACAGGGAGTGGCACTATTCGGGGGTATGGCCTTGCTGCTGTAGGCCTGGCTTTGTTGGAGGAAGTGTGTCACTGAGGGTGGGCTTTGAGGTCTCAGAAGCTCAAACCAGGCCTAGTGGCTCACAGCCTTTTCCCACTGCCTGTGGATCCAGATAGAACTTTCTGTTCCTTCGTTAGCACCATGTCTGGCCTGCATGCCACCAGGCTTCCTGCCATGACTCTGAGCTGTATGTTTCCCTTTGTAAGAGTTGCCGTGGTCATGGTGTCTCTTCACAGCAATAAAAAACCCTAAGGCATCTTCCAAACTGGCTAAGAGCTCACATCCTAGAGTTCTGCCTTACGGGCCTGAATTCTGACGTTCCAGATGGAGACCACGAGTGAATTTCTAGTTCTCTGGGGAGGGGAGGGGGTCTTAGTTTCTTCATGTTAAGCGGCAGTGATTATGTCACAGGGATTTTGGGAGGGCTAAATGAGCCAGTCTCCACAAAACACCCATCACCCTTATGGATGGATATATCAAGTGTGCGCCATTGACTGAGGCACATCAGCAGTTCCCTAAAACTAGCGAAACGCCCAGAGCCAGGCTGGGGTTGCCTTAGGACAAAATACACTGGGCTCTGTCTGCCATTTGGGTTCCATGAGTTTATAGTCAGTGTGACAGTTTCTTCTTAGAGGCAAGTGTGAGCGCTGAGAGAATGACCAGCTGGGCCCTTCCGAGGAGGACTGAGGTAGGCTTCTTCAAGCTCATGACGCCAGGGCCCGGACTCCAAGGGGGAAACAGATGCTTCCTGGGAGAAGTGGCCGGAGAAAGACTGACTCTGCAGATACTCAGAGTTCAGCTGCATTTATGTGGACGTGCTAGAAGCAAGACAAACTGCCCAGAGCATTTACCACATTAGGTAGCCTGGGCATCTTTTCCAAGGCTCACAAAAGAAGAAGATTTAAAGGCAGGTCTGATGCCAGCGATTGTGGTTGGTCTCTCTGAGCTTCCTCTGTGGTGCGTGCAGGGAGAAGGGCAGAGACAGAATGCCATGGGCTCAGAGCTCCGGGCGGAACGGTGCCGTTGGGTTGTAAAGGGTTTTCCGCTTTCTAGTGCTCACAGTTGCTATGTTTATAAGCATTCTTGGCGCCTACTACCCAGAGTTCCTCGCCTACATGTCAAGAATCCGGCCGCCTGTGACAGACACTAAGCCCTGGTCGCCTTAAGCTGCTGTGGTAGCAGTTGTTAGGTGCAGAGGCAGAGGCTGCCCTTCCTCTGGGACTTGGCTTCATAGTTGCCAGGATCCCTCCCAAGGTTACTTACAAGTAACAAACCATCCTGGAGCCCCAAGGCAATTTGGGGTTTGCCCGTTAGGATGAAAACAAGATCTTGTTGATTGTGCCCCGACATCTTAGTTTGGCAACACAAAACTCCGCTTAAAAAGGGATGCTGTTCATTTCCATGTATATAGGAGGATAAGAACCACATGCATTAAACAAACAAACAAACAAACAAACTTCTTTTAACTGGTTTTGAAAGTTCCAATTGGACAAACTAGGGAACTACTTGGAAGGAAGGCATCCCTGTGAGGGGAAAAAGCAAACCCACCCACGCAGTACGACTCTTGGATCTTCCAAATCTTGAAGCGTAGGGAAGCAACAAGAAGAAATAATCCTCTGTTTTATTTACTAATGAAATCACAAGAGATAAGCTCTGCTCACTGCGGGTAGGAGGGTGAATTTAATTTCATTGAGCAGATAAAGCCACTGTGGCTCAATAACTCATAAGGTGACGTCAGTCAAAATAAACTGACTTTACTCCTCCTCCCTTTATATACCACTGCTTCCAGAAATACCCCAAGTGGGTTTAGGTTTTATCGAGATGTGTTACAGTGAGAATTGCATCTCTCTGTGCTCTGAGCAGGTGAGGCACAGGTGCAGTGTAAGGCAGCCATTTTGGCATCATGTGGGTGAGGGGTGAAGTCTGTCTGGATAGCGTCTGTCTGGGAACAATTGATTGCTGGTAAACTCACTTTGTGTGAGTTTACCAGCAATGGCTCTATAGTGCGTTCCTAAATCATGAGCTTATAGTTGCTAATGAACCAACTAGTCCCTGAGTGTGTTATATGTACTGCTGCTGGATGAAGGCTCATGCGTGACTGAGATGTCCAAGTGGCAGAGATTCTGTGTATGTGTGTGTGTATATGTGTGTGTGTGTGTGTATGTGTGTGTGTGTGGTGTATGCTCACAAGTATGTAGATGTGTGCCCTTATGAGACTGGAGAATGACTCTGAGTGTCTTTTATCACTCTTGGCCTTGTTGCCTCGGGGCAGGGTCTCTCAGCAAATTGGAAGCCTGCTGTTGTTAGGCTACGCTGGCCCGCCAGCAAGCTTCCAGGATTCACCAACAGCCCCCTCCCCTGGCCCACAGTGTCGGAGCACACAGCCATGCCTAGGTTTTTATGTGGGCACAGGGCGTTCAAACACAGAACCTCTTGCTTATAGAACAAGTGTGAACCCCAACCTAGCCACCCCGCCAGCCCCCAGGGGAAGTTCTTAAAGAGGCTTCTCATCTGCACCGTGGTCCTTTTTCCCAACATGTTTTCAGACATCCATTTCACTTTCTGTCGAGCTCAGCTGGGTCTGGCTGAGCTCACCACCCCTCCGCAGTGTTTTTTACCTATGGTCTTATCTTTAGAACTTCAAGATGGCCATCCCATCCCCCACGGCCACCGTTCACTACTCTCAGGTTGTATTTTTGCTTCCACACACCGTCTCTTTGCTCATCGTCTCCTACGTACGGATGACAATTATTTTCAGAGACTCCATTGCGATCATGCTCAACCTTTTTCTTGACGTTCTCTAGTGACCATCTTTGCTTAATGAATCCAGCTCAAACCCTTTGTCTTGATGTCCAAGGTGTTCACGTTCCCTCTAGTTAACATGATTTCTTTGCTTAATTTTAGCCTCTCTCTCTTTCTCTCTCCCTTCTCTCTTTCTCTCTTTTTCTTTCCTTCTTTCCTCCCTCCCTCCATCTTTCTATCTGTCCCTCCCTCCCCCCTCCCTCTCTCTCTCTCTCTCTCTCTCTCTCTCTCTCTCTCTCTCTCTCTCACTTTCTTGAGACAGGGTTTCTCTGTATATCTTTAACTGTCCCGAACTCACTTTGTAGACCAGGCTAGCTTCGAACTCATAGAGATCTGCTTGCCTCTGCCTCCCTGAGGTTACAGGTGTGCACCCCTGCACCAGGCTTATGGTCATTTCTTAACCAGTTACCACTCAGCCACAAGCTTCAGGGTTCAGCTTAAGTCCACATTGTTTCCTTCTCTTTCTTGGGACATGTTATTTTTATGCCAGTTACTTTAGAATAAGGTTATTAGGTTACCTGTTTATCTGCACTGGCCACTGGGGTCACATCTCCATGCCCTGGTGATGAGATGGTCAGCTCTTTGAGCCGAAAAGGAATGGCTCAGGTTCTTCTCCAGACAGAGATACTGTCTGTTGTCAGTCGGAGAAGGATTATACAGATATACTTTTTTTTTGTTTACGCCACTCAATCTTTGCTGCCTGAGACAGAAGCCACCTATCATTTAAAAGTTATCTCAGTTCTACGGTTGTTGCTGTGGCCCAGCCCGCCATGACCTCATCATTCTCAGAGACGAAGCGAAGAGTGGACGCTTTGTGTCTCGAATGGATGAATGATAACTGTGATGAAATATAGGGCTCCCAGATCCAATTGTCTATTTTCTTTCACTCAGATAACGAAGTGAACCTTTAGTGATCAGCTGGGCTAATAAAAAGTAGTGATACTAGCAGCCCTTGGGTAAGAAGGTGAAAACCGTTTGGTTTTGAAGATGGTTTTTCTGGGACAGCTAGGTGTCTGGAATGATTGTCCCCCTGACTTCTCTGCTCTGCTCTTGAATAATTTGCCTTTAATAACACTTTCACTCAGTCGAGTTCAGCTGTGGCAACTCTTTCCTGGTTTTATGTCTTGAAGCATATTTTATAATGGCAACAAGAGGTTGCCCCAGCATACAGCCCCTCTTTGCTTCTCTGTCCCTCGGTCCCTGCTCACTGTTTAAGTCCTCAGCTCTTCTTGATGTCCCAAGACAGACTTCTTCACTTTAGTCTGTAACACTTTTGAATCACATACAATACATATGTGCCTTATAATAGATATGTTTATTATTACATGCACATATATGAAATGAGTATCATAAATGTCAACACTTATTTGCACATGTCTCTGCAAATTGCTCAAGGGTAGGGCCTATGTCTCATTCGTCTTCGCACCCTGGCATGCTGCCTACCACAGGAGGTGTCCCATTGATGTCCACGGGTGGAACAGTGATGGAGAAGGAAAAAGACACTCAGGGCTCTGTCAGCTCTGTCTTCCACTGTGAAGTGACACTTTGGTGGCTAACCATCCTCTTGGTCTGGCACTTCCGCAGCTGAAGAGCTGTGGGGAGTGTGTGGCCAGAAGCCCTGAGTGCCTATCACCGAGTGAGCACCAGCCAGCTGAGCTAGGAAGTGCCACAACCACAGCCAGAGCCCTGCCTTTCTTCTGGAGGAAGGTCAATATTGAACTTAGAAGTTGTGGGGTGTTAACTTGGCACTCCTAAGTGTGCGAAGTTTTGAGGAGTCTCAGCTCAGGCCTCCCTTCTCTGTTGGGGGAGCAGGGAGCTGGGGTGGGGTTGAAGGGCCTTCTCTCAGCAAGACTGCTCCTAGCATGACATTTTAGTCCAGGAACTTCACATGTCTGTGGCTCTCTCATGTGGGTGACTCTAAAGGGTATCTTTGACAAGGTTACTGCAAGGCTGTCAACACCTGCTGGGAACTCTCTCTTAGACAGAGGACTTAGCAGGCAAACTGCCTGTCTGTCTTTACAAGGGGTGTGGGGGTGGGGACGGCACTTAATACCAAATGGTTTCTAACATGGTTGGTGGCCTTTGCCCAACAGTCATTCAATAAACTAATCTATAGGTTAATAAAAGAAAGGCTACAGGATGTTCTGCTTTGCTTTGTAAGCATTTGAGTATCTGGATACTTTTTTTAAAAAATGAAATAGTTAACATATACATATGTGTAGGTATATTTTGGCATTATTTTGGAAATAATAAGCAACTACTTTCGTAACTGCTAAAGTGACCTCATGACTGTGCAGCTGAAATAGCTCAGCCTGGAGAAGCAAATACAGAGGAAGAGAATTTAAGATCAAGATTAGCAAACTAACAGGGAGGAAAAGCCAAACAACTAATTAACCCACTGCCACTTGAGCCCGGGCGGGCGGGTGGGTGGGAGCACCAGACTGTCTGGTGGCTGAAATGTGTGCTCTGAAAGCTCAGCAGAAGCAGAAGCACAGGGTTCTCCACCATTTCCCCGGGAATGTTTCCTTTGCACTCTGCTTCCTCTGCTGAGAGAGCGTGGAAATCACATTGTGTTGTTCTGAGATGGTTGCCACGGGAACAGCTCAACCCAGTCATTATCTCCTCAGGGTGCTGATTATATTAAATCAGATGGAAGAGCTGCTGCTGGTGCCAGGAGCTGCCTCCTCTCAGAAGATTGTGATTCCCTGGCCACTGTCCCCTCTCTGTTGGTGTCTTTCAACATAGGTTTTTTTCTCAACACTGTCCCTCCTGTTTTCCCTTCAGCAGAGCTAGTAAATGAAATCCATCCACGGGAAGTCGGCTTTGGATAATAGAGCTGTTACATTTCCTCCGTTCCTCCCTCCTACAATTCTGCTGTTTTAGCTTTTCCCCAGGCATAAAAATAATCACCTCCCTCTCCTCTGTTCTCCCCTCGTGCTTAGGTGTAAAGATAACTCTCTTTTAAAGACCCAATGCCTCCCTGGTCCCACACAACGGTGCTAGAGACGTCATTGCCTGCTACTTTCCAAGAGAAACTTCTAGAAACTCACACAGATGTTTCTCTTCTACCTGCGGACATGGAAACAAGAAACAAAACTGGCTTCTAACAGACACTTTTGTTACAAGTAATTCTACTGATTTGGGTGACCTCTTGTGAGGGAGAATTTCAGCTCTTTGTCCCCGGGATACTATACTCCATTGTGGCTGTTATTATTATTATTATCACAATGTTGATGATGGTTGGCAACATGTATGTTTATGGGGTATAAAATATGGGTTGTAGAATGGCTAAATGAGGCTAATTCAAACCTGCATTGCATACTGACTTGTATGTGTTGTGAACACCTAGTCCCAGCACTCGGGAGACAGAGGCAGCTGAATTGCTGTGAGTTTGAGGCCAGCCTGGTCTACAAAGGGAGTCCAGGACAGACAAGGTTAACACCGAGAGACCCTGTCTCGAAAAAACAAACAAACAAAAAACAAACAAACAAAAAAGAAACTTTAAATTTATTCTCTCAAAAAAATATTCTCTCAGTGATTTTCAAGAACATAATACATTTGTTTTTTGAAAGGTTTATTTTATTTTTAATGATGTGTATGTGTGTGCACATATGTGTGTGCATGCATGTGTGTAAGGGTATGTGGGTGCCTGTGGAATCCAGAAGATGGTGTTAGGTCCCTGAAGTTGGACTCAGAAGTGGCTGTGAGGTACCTGACATGGGTGCTGGGTCCTCTGCAAGAACAGCATGTGCTGTTGACCACGGATCCATCTCTTCAGTCCTTGAACTTACCATTACACGCTATGTGTGAGTGGCATTGTATTGAGTGCTCTTTTGTGGGCAGACATTTACAATTGACTGGTCTGGAATTTATTCTTCAGACCAGAACAAACTGGAAGGGAAGATACTGTAACAACTAAGGATGTCCAGATGCAAAAACTGCAAGTTAGTGCATGAAACACAGCTCAGGTGTTTAACCACCTCATTATGTAGGCAACAGGGCTGTGGGTGAGGGGAGGCTCTGCCTTCCTCCCTTGTGCCTGGAAAGAGATATTTTTTTCTTCTTCAGAAGAAGAATGTGTGCATAAGATCAACAAGGGAGGGCTGTTTTCTATTTCTATTTCTTTGTGTGCAAATTTAGTCAACGTTAAGTCTATTCTTGAAAGTAAAAGATCATTCTAGAAAGTGGAAAGAAACTGCCAACAGCAAAGGAAAATAGATCGGACTGAATGTGTCTGTCGAGATGTCATAAAACCCTTCTAAGTCTGCTTAAGAGTGTCTGCAGATAGAGTAGGTTTGGAAAGAGCTCCCTATGGAGGGACCAGCAGCAGGTCAGTGTGGCTCTGTGGATCATGTGGGCTTGGTGCAGCTGACTACCTGTGACAGCCTGTCAGAAAATAGTTGTGACTGTATTTACCAAAACAGGCAGGAGGGCAGATTGGTGCATGGGTTGTTATTTGCCATCTGTGTCCCATCGATCTGTTGTAATATCCACAAATACCATTTTGAGAGAAGACAGCTTATTGTAGGTATCACTTCTGATGTCCCCTGTCTGCTATGGCAGGTTGGAGCTGTGACTAAGGCACAATGTGGCATAGGCCCTTCTTATTTAATACACTGTTTTTAAAAAAATGGCTTATGCATAAGCCAGAGGTTTAAGTAGGTAGGAAAAAGAGAAACAGTCAGGAGCATTGTGGGTAGGGAAGAGCAATTGTGTGTGATCCATTAAGGGTTTTAGTAGGAAGGCTGCAGAAATACAGAAGAAATAGGGATTTTTAAAAAATGATTTTTTTTCTACGTTGAACTTATTTTTAAGTTTAAATTTATAAGTGATTTACTTTCTAAGGCTTATATCAGATTCTTCTTTGGGAGAGAAAGCAAAACTGCAATCATTTGATTGAAATGGTCATAGGTCTGTGTTTGTCCTTTAGAGAAATGGACACAAAGTAAGTAATGCAAGGGATGGAGGGTGACAGCTCAGTAGGCAAAGTGTTTGCCAGGAGAGCATGCGATTCTGACTTCATTTGGTATTTTTCTTTTGGAACATGTTCTCACTGCGTAGTCCTTACAAACCTATGTAGACAAGGCTGGCATTGAACTCACAGAGATCTGTCTGTCTTCTCCTCTCAAGTGCTAGGAGCTGAGTATGATTCCCCAGCAACCGCCGCCCCTCCCCCCAAAAAATCCAGGGGTAGTAGAACCTGCCTGTAATGGTAATACTGAGGAGGCAGAAACAAGAGGATTACAGGAAACTATGCATGAGAGAGAGAGACTATCTAAAAAAAGAAGGGAGCAATTGAGAATCACATACACACCCCCCACACACACGCACGCACGCACGCACGCACGCATGCACGCATGCACACACGCACGCACGCACACATGCATATCAAGTATATATTAAAAAAGATTGTTTTCCAGTTCCATCAGTTTGCCTGCAGATTTCACAATATCATTCTTTTTAAGCAGCTGAATAGTATCCCATGGTGTAAATAAATGAACCACAGTTTCTTTATCCATTCTTCATTTGAGGGACATCTAGGTTGTTTCTAGTTTCTGGCTATTATGAATAAAGCTGCTAGGGACATAGTTGAGCAAGTGTCTTTGTGCTATAGTGAGGCATCCTTTGGTTATATGCCCAGGAGTGATATGGCTGGGGTCTTGAGGCATCAGGAGTGAGGTAACCCAGAAAGACAAACATGGTATGTACTCACTTTTAAGTGGATATTAACTGTAAAGTAAAGGACAATCAAGCTGTAGTCCATAAGCCCAAAGAAGCTAAGTAACAAGGAGGCTCAAGGCGGGGACACATGGATCTTCCTGGGAAGGGGACACAGAATAGATTTTTGTGGGTGAACTGAGGGGAGCAGGTAGGGATGGGAATAGGAGGGATCGGGTCATGGGGAATGGAGGGAGAGAGTTCTGGAAGGACAACTGGAATTGGTTGGCATTTTGGGAGTGAGGTAGAACCCTAGTGTGATGAAAACGTCCTGGAATTCGTGGGCATGACCCTAGTGAAGACTGCTAGTAATTAGGGATGTGCAGCCCGAACCGGCCATCTTCTATAGCAAGTCAAGGCTTCCAGTGGAGGGGCCGGGGCACAAAACCTTCCACCTACAGTTTGTCCTGACTGCAAGATCATGTTTGGTTGATAATCTAGGGAGGCCTGCTCCTGTCTGAAGGGAAATGAAGGTGGGGTGGATCTGCGGGGAGAGGAGAGGTGGGGTGGGGAGGGACTAGGAGGAGAGGAGGGAGGGGAAACTACAGTCAGGATGTGAAATATGAGAGAAAATAAATGAAGGAGAGGAAGAGGAGGAGGAGGAGGAGGAGGAGGAGGGGAGTCTGTTAAGCTAGCTAGCACTTCTTACGTAGAATTGTAACTGGTGGGTACAATTAAAGTTTTAGGAGAAACTTTGAAATGTTCTAAAATGCTTCTCTTTAGGAAAAAAAAAGGCATCATGAACTACTCAGGCAAGCCTCAATGAGGGCATGAAGAGATGAAAGAGTTTAATAGATAGCAGGCTTTATAAAGCACGGGGGTGGGGGGCGGCGGCACATGATACATATACTTTATGTGACTGAATTTTACTGAAATGTCCACAAATCTATTGCTCCCTGGTGACAAGCTGCAGTAATTGCCAACTTAGGAAGCTGCAAACTGATCATAGCAATGGGACTAGCGCACACTCTGACTCCAGCATGCAGGCATTATGGCTGGGGCGGGGGGCAAGGGGGACGGGGGGGGGGGGAGGGAGAAGGGGGATTGTATGGTCAGGCCCATCCCTGCTGCTCAGTTAAAGGCAGTAGATGGCAAATGTAAATACACTGTAATATAGGATACAATCTTTCTTAGAGAGCTACTTAATGTAATTAGTAAGTCAACTGTGTAGTTACTGAGTAGCCAGTAACTGTGAAGAGTTGTTGAGTTTAGGACCTTTGCAGTTTACTTAGGGACATATCTCACACATCTAGGAAACTGAAGGGAAATTAGGACTGTCTCAGTATGTTACATAAAAAGAGAAAAGGGGGAAAGAAGTATGCAGAGTGGAGCCGAGGAGAATGGAAAGGGCATCTGAGGTTGGGGGCCCACAGTTTTACTGGGTAGTCCTGACTATGAGGTACAGGGAAGCGGAGGTACGAGGAAGCTCCTTGAAGATCTCCTGCAGATGGTGGGAGGGTGGCAGCTGCTTGCAGACGATCTTTCAGATATGACCAGTGTATGTAAATATTGGCTACATGCGACCTATAAGCATCTCTATGTAGAATATTCAGATTAAAAAGAAAAACCAATGATTTTTTTAAAAGTCCAGCTGTTTTTCATGTCCAGATACCTATGCTATAGACAATTAACCATTCCGTAGCCCACTACAAAGACCATCACAATTAGCAGTGATGCTTATGAGCATTGGGGTTGAATTAAGAATCATTTAGAACCTTGGCTTATAAACCTCCTAGCTCCTCATTTGTTCATGGATTATATTAGAACCCATGAAATAACATCTTGTCTAGCATTGAAAAAAGGCTTTTTGGTCATTTTCTCTCTGTGACTCTGTGAGAGAGCTCTAGTGTAGATGAATAATGTCCTACTTTGTGGAACTTTGTGCTCGGTGACCCAGACATTGTAGTCAGAAGATTGTCAGTGGTATAACTACCATGAGGAAGTTAGTATAGTATGTATGGGGTCATAGGAGAGGCCAGATGTATCCCTGGAGCTCCCATGGGCTGCATCTGATGCTGTACTGGTCCAGCTCCCACAGGCTACAACCCATGCTGCACTGGTCTAGCTCCCACAGGCTGCACCTGATGCTGCACTGGTCCAGCTCCCACGGGCTGCACCTGATGCTGCACTGGTCCAGCTCCCACGGGCTACACCTGATGCTGCACTGGTCCAGCTCCCACGGGCTGCACCTGATGCTGCACTGGTCCAGCTCCCACGGGCTACACCTGATGCTGCACTGGTCCAGCTCCCACGGGCTACACCTGATGCTGCACTGGTCCAGCTCCCACGGGCTGCACCTGATGCTGCACTGGTCCAGCTCCCACAGGCTGCATCCCATGCTGCACTGGTCCAGCTCCCACAGGCTGCATTGGTCTAGCGGTGGCACAGTGCTGAGTTTTAAAAAGTGGTTTTAGTGGGTGTTTGCTTCTATTTAAAAGTATTTTTAAAAAGTTATTCTATCTCTAGATCCTTGGAAGAACTTAAAAACAGACACAGCACGATGGTAAGAGAAACACAAACATGTCTGTTTTCTACTGGCCTTTTAAGGATCCAAAGATCAGAATAGCAAAGTCTAAATTTTCCTAGTCATTTCCAGGGGTTGAGGTGAATCAAATTACCTCCTATGCGGCGCTTGCTTATGTCAAAGGAAAGTAATACCCTGTGGATACCATCCAACACTTTGAAATTTATCAGACGGGGAGTGACAGGAGAAACAAATGGCAAAAACCTTGGGGCAAATTGTGAAATGCATTATTGGCGCCTCCTCCCGTCCACCACAAGCCCGAGGTGAAGGGTCACCAGGACAGAAGATATGAAATCTAGAGAAACGACTGGTCGCTGGCTTGGATTCCCTAAGGATGGTAAGGTTAAGTAGCAATGGAAGGAGAAACGGCGTGCGCTACCAGGTTCACCACGGAGGAGCAGGCAGCCGTGCGGGTGGGAAGGGTTCCCCTTGTGAAAGACCTCGGGGTTTACAGGGGACTAAGAAGAGAGAATGCGTAACAGGGGTGTTTGAGGGCTGCTGTCAGTGCATTTACCTGTGACGTTTTAAAAACTAGCACATCCTCTAGACTAGTCCTGGCTGCAGGTAGAGACAGTGTGCTTGGAGAAAAAAAAAAAAGTACCTTGTTTAAAGGTCACGGCTGTGAGCTCTTTCTCTCTCTGTCTCCCCCTCCCCCACCCAGAGTCACTCTATAAGTCACTCTATAAGCCAGGTTGGCCTCGAACCAACAGAGATCCTCTGGACTCTGTCTACCTAGTGCTGAGCTACAGGCGTGCCTCACCACGCCCACTCGGTTTAGGACGTGTTTTCAGAGGCTGGGGAGGTGCTCAGTTTCTTCCCAAATGTGAGGAACCTGAGAGACAAAGTCTTACGTTCCAGTCGAGGGGACAGAGGGAAAGGAAGGAAGGCCGACCTCACAAGGTTTTGAAGTTCCTAGGGAAATGAATATTTTTTTTTCCCCCAAAGAAAACATTTGTTCCTTTCCAGGCACATTTGTGTTACTCACTGTTAAGTAGACGGAAGTCAATGAAGGGGTAGGAGCCGCGGCGTTCGGCAGGAACCCCCGTCTGACCCCTTAGTCGTACATCTCCTAGAACACAGAAAATCCAAACAAATGTTTTAAGACATTGCCAAGTATACTCAGTTTTCCACAGCAAATCCTCTTAACCAGTTATGTCAGCGGAAACAACACAGGATGCGAGAAGGAAAACTGAGGGTGGTGTGCGGGCAGCAAGGGATGTAACAAATCTGCCAAGACCATGCCGAACCCTCCACCGCTCTCTTATAGTTGCCTGGTCTGGACATTTCAACAGACTACAAACGTTTCCATCACCATTTTGCTCTTCCTGGCGCTGTAGAGATGGAGTAACTGACCCTGGGAGGAGGTTAAATGGCGCTCAGGGATTGTAGCTTCTAATCCCCCTCAGCCGACCTAACGGCTCAAAGTGGTGTTTACTGATGGCGCCCACTACCTTTGCCCCTAGGTTGTGTTATTGATGAACACTAAAACCTGTCAGCTCAGCCCCAGGTATTCCAGACGCCTAGCTGCTCTCGTTCTCGTGAGAGTCTGTAGCGTGTCCAGGACTCAGCGCTTTGCAGCTTCTTCTAGCTGCCTTTGTTTCCCTTTTTGGTGAGTATGTCCTGCCTTCCCAGCCCAGGCCACACAGCAAGTGTACAGGACGCAGTGGACTTGAGAATGAAGCAGACCTTGGAGAGATCTAGTTTGGATGCTTGCTACCTGTGTTATCTTGGGAAGCATGTTCCTTGCTACTTTAGGTGTCTCATCGAGTGAAAAGGACTTGCCTTAAAGTGCCTGGGTCTAAAATAACACTGGCTACTCGGCAGCGGCCGTGGGCCTGCCTTGTCCCAGACTCCTGCGAGGCAGGGGCCATGCACACTATGTGATCTGCATTTCTCCATTGTGCTTTGTGTATTGTCTGGTACTTGGTAGACACTAAGCAGTTGCTCCACCAAGTATTACATGTCACGCAGATGCCAAGGAGATGCAGAAATCCATGAGCTGGAATGTACTTAGGAAGAGCTGAGCCAGGGAAGGGTCTGGAAGCATCCATTCCAGGAACAACAGGACACCTCCTATAAGCCATTTTCCCCCAGACCTACTAGCAAGAGGCCTCAGCCTCGAAGCAGAGAGAGAGACTGCCCTCTGTTCTCTAATCTTTGGGGTTAGACAGACCTGAGTGAAAGCTCCACCCACTGACACCCCTGCCAGGCTGGACCCGAGCTTGTGAGGTGTAAGCAAAAGTGTGTGGAACAGTCTCTGCTTTGTGCTTTGCATTAGAGATGTACGCATCCTGTATTGTGTAGTCTGACATTTCATTGTGTTTCCGATGTTGGAGAGTTTTACAGCTTAGGGACTAAAGACTGAAAAGAGATAAGTTGGTTTTTAAAGCAGAAAAAGCGAAGTCAAAGCATGAAGGAGGAGATGAAAAGTTAACTTAAAAAATTATGATTGTTATCTGCTGCGCTTAGTGGTGCGTGCTGTGTCATTCCAATAGTCAGGAGTCAAAAGCCTGAAGCGTGGAGGATCATGACTTACAAGCTGGCCTGAGCTATGTAGCAGTACCTCTGTGGCAAAACACTTAAGTACATGCACACGCCTGTGCACACGTGCACTCACACACAACACACACACACACACACACACACACACACACACAGAGAGAGAGAGAGAGAGAGAGAGAGAGAGAGAGAGAGAGAGAGGGAGAGAGAGAGAGAGAGAGAAAGGGAAATAGTTAAGGAAACAGGCCATGAATTTGAGACAGTGCAAGGCAAAGTACATGAGAAGATTTGGAAAGAGGAAATGAAAGGGGAAAATGACATAATTATATTTTAATTTAAAAAATATTTAAAAAATATCTACACATAGGTGTGCTGCCTCGTCTTATGTCAACACAAAATAGTTATCTGAAAGGAGGGAGCCTCAGTTGAGAAAAGGCTTCCACAAGATCCATAAGAGAAATGCTTCCATAATGCTGCAAGACATTTTCTTAATTGGTAATTGCTAGGGGAGGGCTCAGCCCATTGTGTGTGGGGCCATCCCTGGGCTGGTGGTCCTGGGTTCTATAAGAAAGCAGGCTGATCAAGCCATGGGGAGCAAGTTGGTAAGCAGCGCTCCTCCATGGCCTCTGCATCAGCTCCTGCCTCTAGGATCCTGCCGTGTTTCGGTTCCTGTCTTTATTCCCTTTGATGATGAACAGCAATGTGGATGTGTCAGTCAAATAAGCCCTTTCTTCCCCAACTTGTTTTTTGGTCATGGTGTTTTCATTACAGCAATAGTAATCCCGATTGAGACTGTAGGTGAGGCTGTAGGCCTTCCTATGAAGCTGCCTGAGTTTGTGGCTCTGTTGAACTGTGGCTGTCATGCCTTGGGCTTTTCTCAGGGGTTTTAAGGCTTCCTGTTTGAATTGACTTGTCTCTTACTATTTTCTTTCAGTATTCAAAGCACTGCTTTTGAATTTGTAGTTATGAGGGCACCTACCATTTTCTCAGAAAATGTCTTTGCGATATTGACATTGGTTTTAAAACCTTGCACAGGCTTCATTTCTGTTGCTGATCTAAGAATAAGA
Source organism: Acomys minous (assembly GCF_964271855.1). Taxonomy (NCBI): domain Eukaryota; kingdom Metazoa; phylum Chordata; class Mammalia; order Rodentia; family Muridae; genus Acomys; species Acomys minous. The sequence goes on along the minus strand of NC_140485.1, from coordinate 118,840,091 downwards.
GGCACAGAGCTACCTTGCCATGGAGGACTTTAGATCTGAGGAAACTAGAGAGAGCGTGACACAGCAGGGTGGCTAGAAGGAGACAGCACACTAGGAGTGAGGGGATTCCTGTACCAACAGGACTGGTATTTTGTCACATTGAAAAACGTTAGATAAGTCTATAATGGCTTTGAAGTCCAGTTTTATAACATTTAGATTACATAATTTTGGCAACTTTGCCCCCTTTTACAAGACTTATTGTGAGGACATTAACGCTATGTGAAAATAATATGACCAACATTTATTGGCTGCTGAGACTGTGTTGAGAAATTTATATGCATTATCAGTTATTATCAGTTCAACAACTTGAGGTAGGTGTTCTTATTTATTATTGTTGTCACTAGACATTTCATGGCTGAGGAAACGAAAGCCAGTGGGAGTTTGATGTGCCCACAGGTCAGTAAGAATCTGTCCTTAAACTCAGAACTGACTCTGAGTCCTTGTTCTTGGTCTTTTCTATGTTAGCTGCATTGAAAACTGAATAGACTGTTAAAGGCTGGCTTCTTCTTGCCTGACGTATGGCCGGATTCCTATACGATGATAAGTTACATATGTAACCACGAAACTCCTGCAGACTGCATCGCGGGGAATCCATCACCTCGACTAACCCAGGAGTGAGCCAAACAGATGTTTATTCAAAGATCAGTTCAGCGAGAATGACTGTAGGAATAAGGAATAAGAAACTGACTCCTGGGCCGGGCGTGGTGTCACACGCCTTTAATCCCAGCACTCGGGAGGCAGAGGCAGGCAGATCGCTGTGAGTTCGAGGCCAGCTTGGTCTAAAAAGTGAGTCCAGGACAGCCAGAGCTCTATAGAGAAACCCTGTCTCAAAACAAAACAAAACAAAACAAAAACCCAACTCCTGTGCTGGAGCATCAGGCTATCTGTTCCCTTCAAGTTTGGAATTGAAAACTATTACTAGAAATATTATTCAGCAGAATTTTTGAGGTTTGTAACTAACTTGTTTTTATGAACTCCCCTCCCATCTTTGTGGAAAAGATACAACAGCAAACAAGTTACCAGTGAAGACACCTAAAAAAACAAAATAAAACAAAACAAAGCGCAATAGACTCCTAGTAATGGGGGACAAGGAGCCTGAACTGGCCATCTTCTGTGACCAGGCAAGGCTTCCAGTGGAGGGACTGGGACACCAACCCAGCCACAAAACCATCTACCTGCAATTTGTCCTGCCTGTAAGGTTTGCTGGGGTAAAGGCGGCACAGAACTTGTGGGAGTGGCCAACCAGTGACTGGTCCATTTTGAGACCCGTGCCATGATAAGAGCCTATGCCTGAGATTGCCTGGAGGGCCGGGAGCTAGAGGCTGGATAGCTCAGAGACCTAGGATAGAACCAAACATGACTGGGAAATTAAAAAGCCAATGAAATGATCCCTAATGACATTCTGCTATACTTGTAGACTGCAGCCTAGTATAATCATCACCAGAGAGGCTTCATCCAGCACCTGATGAGAGCAGATGCAGAGACCCACAGCCAAACATTAGGCCGAGTGCAGGGAATCCTGCAGAAAGAGGGAAAGAAGGATTGTAGAAGCCAGAGGTGTCAAGGACATCAGAAGAACACGGGCCATAGAATCAACTAACCAGGACTCACGGAGGATCACAGAAACTGAACGGACGATCCCGGAGCCTGTACCCTGTACCGGTCTTTTGCTTATGTGTTATGGTTGCATAGCTTGGTGTTCTTGTGGGACTCCTAACAGTGTGAGTGGGGACTGCCTCTGACTCTTTTGCCTGCTTTTGGGACCCTTTTCCTCCTACTGGGTTGTCACCTCTAGCCTCAAAGTGAGGGCATGTGCTAAGTCTTACTGTAACTTTTTCTGCCACGTTTGGTTGATAACCCTGGGAAGGCTGTTCTTTTCTGAAGGGAAATGGAGAATAAGAAGATCTGAGGAGATGAGGAGAGGTGGGGAGAGAAGGGAGGAGAAGAGGGAGGGGAAACTGTAGTCAGGATGTAATATATTAGAGAATAATAATAATAATAATAATAATAATAATAATAATAATAATAATAATAATAATAATAATAATACAGAATAGCAAACATCAACTGGAGTGTTGACACACAATGACCGTGCAGGACAGCTTCAGCTCTGGGGCTTATGTGTGTACAGTCTGAGAAGCCTTTAAGCCTCTTGATAGCCCTCAGGGGTAGTAAATGATAGTTTTTAGAGAAGATTAAGCCATGTTAAAAGCACTCGTAAGGCAAGAGGAAGCCTGGACCTTACATGAATCTGAATAAAAATAAGCTGGGCGTACCCTATCATGAGGCTTCTTATTGCTAGAGGAGGATGGGCATTTTAAGCATAAACACTTATCTATACGGAAACTTGTCTTCCACTATCCCTGCCTCCGCGAGCCCCTCTGATGTCAAATGATGTGCTGGTAAGAAGACAAACAACCGAGTAAGGAGCTGAGGCCTCTGGGCTTCTGCCCTCAGGACAGAACAAGTGACATCCTTGTAGAGTTGTTCTCACTGGCTGCTTACCTAGGGCCTTATATCCAAGCTAAACAATTATTTTGACTATTCATTAAGCCCTTGTTTAACTTCAGCGGCCTTCTTTCTTTCTTTCTTTTTTTCCTGGCAAAGGAAAGGTGCGGTGGAAGCTGGGAGGAAGCGTTGACAGCTCAGAGTCGTGTCCTCAGTCTGTTCTCACTGTGTTCCAAAAGGAAGCAAACAGCAAGGGAGTTCTTATTTTGAAAGGACGGCTGCTCTTTTGCTCCTTTGGGGGAGCAGAAAGCATAACATGTCGTCCTTGGTCCTGAAGGCTGCAGACACAGGCAGAGAGCTGAGCAGGGTCATTCTGGGAGCCAAGACCCAGAGAGAGACAGTCCCTGACCCCCCCACCCTCCCTCCCCGCCAGGGGACATAACTCCGGATGGACCTCTTGCCCACTTGGCCTCTCTCATGGTGTCTGTTTAAGAAAAGCCTGCGCTTAGGGAGCAGACGTTGATGTGGCCTCTTATGTAACTGGCAGAGAGGGTGGAGACTCTGAGGGCGATGACAACTTACAGTGGCTGAAACATGGGCCATACGACAAGAACCAGACTCCTGCCCCGGTCGGGTGGTTCCAAGGTCATTTTGGGGGTGAGCAGAGAGGGGGCCTAAGAAAGGGACCGAGCAGTAGCTGCTGCGTTCCTACTACATCTGAGAAGGAAGATGGTGATAAAGGTCTTGCTATATATGGGTTTCATGGAGCACAGGGGGCGATGACATGCCAGGGACAGCCACGACGAATCCGACCGAGGAAGACGGTAGTGTGGCATCAAAAATCATGGAACCCTCAAGCAACCCAAACACAGTGGAGAAAGTGACGCTCGGGTAGAAAGCCATTCCCTTGAGCTTCCTCTTCCTGTCACCAAGTCACTCCCTTGAGCCTTCTGTTCCTGTTACCAAGCTGTGTCACTGCTGTTTCTCGTAAAATGGAGACAGGGAGAACCGTGTCCCCATGCCTCAGACATGAGCTCTCACCACACCACCTCCACTGCCTCCATGGCAGGGATGTTTACTAAAGTCAGTTATCTCTAAGGGGCTGGCCACTGGGAGATTGACCATGCTCCAGTGAGTATATGGGCAACACAAATTGTACTTGCTGTATTAAAATTGTATTTGGTGGGGAGCAGGGTGCCAGGGTGGAAGGGGGGGGGCCTGGGAGGCATGGGAAGTGGGTGTGATAGGAGTGCATTGTATGAAATTCCCAAATAATTGATAAAAAATATTATGTTTAGGGGAGAAAAAGAACGTGGTCTCCTTGGATACTTAATTAGCATAATGAAGGAAGGGCAGTTGTGCTATTTAGTCATCTGTAGACTTATGGGATAACACAAACAGCCTCTTGTACTTACCTCAGGCTGAGATTATTGTCTGAAAAGTGTTGTCTTATGTGAGGCTGACCAGACCCAAAGTTTCCTCAGAGACTTTTCAGTTCTCCACTCTTCCTCAGAATAGGGTCTCTTTATGTGCCTCAGGTCAGCCTAGAACTCACTTTGTGGTTCACAAGGGCCTCAGACTCAAGATGTTCCTGCCTCACCCTCCCAACTACCCGGGTCACAGGCACTATCACGCTCAGCTCAGTCTTCACGTTTCTTGGGTGGGGCAGGCTCTCTCTGACCACAGAGGATGGCCTATCAGGTTGGCTAAGTAGAAGGATCCTAGTTTGTTGGTTGCTCTGTTTCAGTAGCTATGCATTTATGGGGCCTTGTTGAAAATCATTTATGTAGCAAAGAGAAACTGACAGTTGTCCAGGAGCTAACTGGGTTTTTGACAGAGGCAAAATAATGTCTTTGCGTGCAGAAAAGAAACAGCAATATTGCCAAACAATACACTGTGCAGCCTTAGCTTTGGGCTACTAAACACCTGGTGACGTGTGTCTTTTGGGACTCGAGAGCTATGAAAGTAAACCTGTCAACACCAGGGTTTTAGTTTCCGGAGCAGGTAAGATAGCTTTTCACCTAGATTAGGAGCAATAGGGGCAGCCCTCATTTTCAGGGTTCCTCTCTCAGAGGCAATGCGAAACTTTATGAAATAATATAGTATTTCAGAGGAAAATATGAGGGAAAAAAGTTCCAATCACTAAGACTACAGGAGTCTAATATGTGTGTGTGTGTGTGTGTGTGTGTGTGTGTGTGTGTGTGTGTGTGTGTGTGTAAAAGAAGTAACAGGAATGCCTCAGGAGGATTCCTAGGAGCTGGTGAAGGACTTAAAAGGACACAGAACAGATCTGCTTACAAGGCTTGAGGAACGTGGTCTGAGGTGGTATCCCAGGGACCAAGCCACCTGGGGCTACCTACCCTGAGTAAGACAACTCTCTAACAGCGTTCTAGGCTGTGTGCTTCTTCCAGGGCAATGCCTTCACTTCCGGAATCTCTCCAAAGCCAAGGCTGCTACTGTACAGAGATATCTTATATATGAAGTGCTCTGCCCAGTGTCTAGCATGTAATATGCACTCAAAAAGCCAGCTTTGGGGGAAGGGGTCACTATTCCAATATTCTGAGGTCTTAGGTGACTTAGAAGGATTCCCCAAGCATCAATAGCTCTCAATGTAATTTTACATGTCTGAGGTTCCCAAAATAACTTTTCTGAGAGCGGGTAAGTGACTGAGTCACATTAGACCAGGTAGCCCCGGAAGCTTAGTGACCCTACTCTCAATGAGGATTACCCAGGAAGCTATTCAGGGTAATAATCTGGGCTCGATCTGTAAGTTGTTTTCTCCCTGCTGGACGTACCTGGTTAAGAGAAGTGAGTATGAAAACCGAGGAAGGCAAAGTGTGGACCTTGATGCTCTTTCACAGCAGCCCTGGAAGTCCTTGGCCCAGGAGCCCTGAGCTGCAAGTAGCTAAGTGCTGCTGTTAAGGATTTAGCCTCAGACAACCCATTCTAACGCTCGGAGGGGATTCTAGACTAATCTGGTTCGTTTCAACAGATGACTTCATGAAACATTAAAGCAAATGTTGGAAAGTAGGAAGTGAAGAGACAGAGGTACAGAAGTTGACTTCTTGGCTCTCAGATGACCCACAGTCCAGAAGAGAATTAGGATGAGGAGTAGATACAGCACCAACCAGAAAGAGTCTCTGACAGTCAATCTAGCAGGCCTGGACTCAGGCTCCTCTCTCAGAGGCAATGTGAAACGTTATGAAATAATATAGAACCACGTCTCACAAACACTCCAGTTTAAAACAATCCTCTACCAGTTCCCATCTGGATTACAAGAGAAAAGTCATGTGATGTTAAGTGTTGATAATGTTTACATTAAACAGAAAATTTTCATTTAAAGGAGATTTGTATGTTAGAACAATGGCTGGAAGTATGATTTTTTAAAACCAGGTTTCAGGAAGCAAGATTTCTGTGGCTACAAATAAACAATTTAAATCAGAAATGTTACTTTCAGAAATCACTAGGAAGATACCTTTATACCCGTTGATCATGTTAGCGTTCTGGGAAACAAAACAAAACAAAACAAAACAAAACAAAACAAAACACTACGAGTGAAGCTGTAGGGGAAGAGAGAGAAGAAAGAGACCAAGAAAGAGAGGGATACTGAGAAAGTCAGTGAATAAAGGCTGGGGATGAAGGAGAGCAGGCATCATGGGAAACGCCTGCATATATGCTAATATATGTCTGCATTTGCATAATTCAACAGTTGTGCTCCTCACAGTAAAAGAGGACTCTCAAAAGGAAGTTAGTTCTTGCCCTTCGTCTTGTAAACCTCATTTAATGCCAGGGATGCTGATGGTACCTGTGGCGCTTAGCCTCCTCAAGGGGGGAGCATGGGTTAGTGCTATTCAGATAAACAGCACTGCTCCTCTGGCTAGATGGACAAAAGACATTAATTAACACCATGCTAGGAAATTTATAAGGATTTCACCTTGCCAGAGGACAGGTGACTCGCTAGGGGACCGCTGCAGTAGGCCAGGTGAGGGGAGACGATAGTTGAGGAGAGTGATGGTGCCCGAGCTGATTTCAGTGATGGTAGCAGACAGGCAGACACGATGCGTGAGGACTGTGTGGAAGATCAAGGGGGAATACTTCGGATAGTTCTTAAGTTTCTGGCTCGCACAGTGGATAACTGTGCTGTCGCAGAAAATGGCAATTCCAAAGGGGCCTCGTCTGGAGGGAGCAGTTCACTCTCTCGACTCTGGTTGCACCCAGTGCAGTGCTGAGACTTTAGAGGACAGTGTGCAGTGCCGTGGCTTCAGGGGAAAGTTTCAGATGGAGATATAGCGTTATAAGCCAAAGAAAGCTATGGAATATCTAAAGCAAAATATTTTGGGGAAAATCCATGAAGTTACCAACATAATTGAAAGACACATACACACAAAACTCTCTCCCCTCTCCTTGTCCTCAGAGAAGTGAGAGGTTCCCCAATGGGTACCAAACCATTCTGGCACATTAAGTAGATGCAGGGCTAGGAGCATCCTCACCCACTGAGGCCAGAGAAGGCAGCCCAGCTAGGGGAACGGGATCCAGAAAACAGGCCTCTGAGTCAGAGAGAGCCCCTCTTCCCTACCCATGGCTCCAGCCATTGGGGGACCCATATGAAGACCAAGCCAAGCATCTGCTACATATGTGGAGGGGACCTAGGACCAGTCCATGCATGTTCTTTGGTTGGTGGTTCAGTCTCTGTGAGCCTTCCTAGGCCCAGTTAGTTGACTCTGTAGGTCTTCTTGTGGAGTCCTTGACCCCTCGGGCTCCCTCAATTATTCCCTCAATCCTTCCATAGGATTCCCCAAGCTCTGTCTAGTGTTTAGCTGTGGGTTCCATCAGCTGCTGGGTGAAGCCTCTCAGAGGAGTTAAGCTGTGTTTGTAATTTTTAAAAATTGAAATTTAATTTCATAATCTCCCTCTTCTCTATGCCCTCTCTCATTCCTTCCATGTAACCCTTCTTCACTCCCTTTCAAATTAATTGTGTCTTTTTTGAATTTTTACTTTAAAAAGTTTTATTTCTGTGTGTATGAATATGCATATTGTGTGTGTATGTGTGTGCACATGCACGCACACGTGTGTGCCCATGTGGGTATGCGTGGGCACATGTATATTCAAATGCATGTGTGTGCCTGTGCATGCGTGTGTTCACATGCTACTGTGGGTGTGTGCCCGAATGTGTTGGCATGTGTATGTTCAAATGCATGTGTGTGTTCACGTGTGTGTGTGTGTGTTGCAGCATGTCTGGGGAGGTCGGACAACTTTGGGGCATTGTTTGTCTTCTACTGTGTGAGTCCTTGGGGTCAAGTACAGCTCGTTAGTGCTTTTGTCTCACGAGCCATCTTACTGGTCCTTTTAAGTTGAATGACATAAATTTTCAACAAACAGCACTTCGTCTCTCTCTATAGCATTTGCTTGTAATCCATCCAGCTGTAACAATGGAAATGGTGAGTGCTTTAGCAAACATATCATGCTGGCCTTAAGGACAGTGGTAATCCCTATGAATAATAAAACATGCTTTGACAATTGCTCTGAGATAGAAAATCCAGGCCATGACCATGTCATAGCAATATCCAGAGTAATCTCTTCTAAAAAATTTAGATATACATAATGAAAAAAATAGTCTAATGGAAGTCTCTGTCAAGAAAGTGTTTGTTGGGAGGAGAAGATAGGCATATCAACAAGAATTAATATTATTAGTATGATATAACCCAAGCCAAAATTACAGACTGGAAGCATTAAAGAAAATAGTTTTCATGCATTGTTTGTTTTCATGTGTTTCTGGACTTCCTGATTCTGGCCGGGAACAAGGTCGACCTTGCCAAAATACTACAAGAAAAGATGTTGATGCTCACGGATAGGAAATCCTCTTGGTCCCATGAGATGGTCCATTCTTAGGAGCCCGCCACACTAAGTCCGCCACCATGAGAAGGGACATCGGGCCACCACATTCACCCTTGGAGCCAGCTCAGCACCAGGGAGCATTTGAGGTTCGGCATTCCAGACCTCTGTGGCACTTGGGATTCTTTGAAGCTCCAAGTGTTGTTCATTTGTTTTGTTTGTTTTTCAGAAAGGAAACAGATGGAAAAGGCCGGGCTTGGTGGGGAAGTGGTGGAACCCGTCATGTTATATCCACGTTATAGAACATCGTGTTGTTATTAAAAACAGTAACCGACATTACCATAGTAATAACTATCGCTTACTGAGCCTTCGGTTGCGAGCTGGGCAGCGTTTGAAGTGTTTTCCACGAATGATCTCATTTAATTCCATAATGACTCCCTTAGATAAATACTAATATCATGACTGTACCGTGAGAGGCAGGGATGGGAAGTTTCTTTGCCCATGGGTAGGGAGCAGGAAGCCAGATGTGAAACCAAAGGGACTGGCCCTGCAGCCTGTGCCTTCAGCTAATGGGAACACTCCCTGTGCTGAGATGCCTTGACCTGAAGTGATGGGGAGCTCAGGCTCACTGATAGAGACAGTTGAGATAATAGACTATGCAGACGTTTATCTCAAAGGAAATAAAGGCTGCTCATTAGCTCTGGCCCTACCTGTCCTAGGCTTCGCTAAATCTCATGTTTTGTTCAGTAGGAGCAGTAAGCTCTGCTTTCTACCTCAGAGGAGGTAGAGATCAAATGAACTCACATGGATTAAGTGTGTCTCCAAGGATTTTGCAATAGAGTTTTACTACTAAGAACATTCTTGTTAATATTGCCATATAACTATCAGACATGCATAACATATGAATTCGGCTGGATCTTGTACTTTGTATATGAAGTAAATAATATTATTATTGATATTATCATAAAAGCCTAGGCCAGTGCTTTAAAAGCAAGAACATTAATCTTTAATATACAATTAAATATTATGTAAATTAGAGGTTTGTATAATCAAATGTGTTGGAGAAGGTAGAGGCTTAACCAAATTAATATTTTTTCAATTGCAGTATTTCTCAGCCTCTTCAGTATGTTAATGTACAGTACACACCCAAGTGGGTGAGATCAAACAGCACTGCCCAAACTTTTGTTGTTGTTGTTGTTTTCGTGAAATATATTTTCTAAGTGTATTTTGAGATGACTGTTTCTGGGGAAGATAATTAGGTGTACACTGTTCTCTGTGGGGTGTGTGTGTGTGTGTGTGTGTGTGTGTGTGTGTGTGTGTGTGTGATGTTTAAATCAAAATCTTACCACAGAAAGGAGCTTAGAGAACTCTGGTACCTTCATCCCTGATACCCTTATCCTGTATGATTAAGTTTATGTGTCTGGTTTTAATTGGGGGCGGGTGCTGTATACCAATTAGCTGTTGGGTTATTTATTACTCAACCATGTTTTTTTTTTTTTAACTGTGTCCCAGGTCCTGTTATGGACTCTGAGAATAAAAACAGCTAATGAAACAGACACAACATGGCTGTCTTTAAGGGCCAGAGATTGCAGGGATCCAGAGGGAAGACTGCCAATAAACAAAAATCAGCAAATAAATTGCCTCCTATAGGGAAGTCTGCAATGTCAGAGGAAGAAAGAATGGCGGAGGGACCAGACCTCCCTGTGTCTGGGGAGATGCCTAGCTACAGTTTGAGTTGGGCGGGGTCTAAGAAAGGTCAACCGGAAGTGACTTGAAGCACAGGCTTGAGGGCAGTGAGTGAGGCTCGCTGAGATCGTCTGGCATGAGTACGCCAGGGTGAGAGAGCGGAAGCAAGACTACAAGGAGCACAGCCACTATTCTCCAAAAAGAGCAAGCTGGGCAGCATGCTAGAGCAAAGGAAGAGTCAGGGGAGTTAACCAGGGTGGCACAGAGGCAGCCATAACAAGCGAGGAGCAAGACGGTGTGGACCTAACAGATATTTATTTACTCATGACCTAGTTTGCTTCTTGGTTGCTGTGATAGAACACTGACCAAAAACAACTTGAGAAAGGAAAGGAAAGGAAAGGAAAGGAAAGGAAAGGAAAGGAAAGGAAAGGAAAGGAAAGGAAAGGAAAGGAAAGGGTTTACTTGGCTGTTAGGTTACAGTCTATCATAGGGGGAAGCTAAGGCAGGGACTCAAGGCAGAAATCAGAGACAGGACCTGAAGCAGTGACCACCAAGGAACATGGTGGACGGCTTCGCTCCTAGGCTCACATTAGATTACCTTTCTTACACGGTGCAGGCCCAACTGTCCAGGCATGGTACTGCCCAAGTGGGCTGGGCCCTCCTTAGCCAATAAGCAATAAAAAAAGAAAAGTAATGACCGCAGCTGTATCCACAGGGCATTGTGACCCAGATAATTCTTTGAGATTCCCTCTTCCCAGGTGTGCCAAGTTGACCCCAAAACTAACCAGGACCCCCTCCCCCAAATTCCTGTAGAAGCCTGATATACATTATGGTGGCCTCACAGCATGAGGCTTTTTGGGAAGGCGTTAACTAAGGAAGGCAGAACTCTAGTCAAGTAACTTGTAAAAGAGGCCGAAAGCAGCTTCCTGGCCCCTTTCATACACATAGAAGGTTCTCTCTGAGGAGACCAGAGAGGCCTCACCAGACACAGCCCAGAGGCTCCAGCCTTTGGGCAAAGCATTTCTAATGTTCCCGTCGCTGCTCACTGTTGGGGTTTGAGTGTGGAGTGTTCCCCTGGGCTCAGGTGTTTGAACTTTTGGTCCCCAGGTGTTGGTACTGCTTGTGGAACCTTTAAGAGGTGCAGCCTTGCTAGAAGGAGAAGTGGACTACTGAGGGTTGGTAGCCCCCTCCACTTCCTTTCCTGACTGCAGATGCAACATGGCGGCCTACTGTTCCTCCTGCCATGCAGTCCCCACTGTGCCGAAACGCTTCCCCTGGGACTGTAAACCAGAACAAGCCTTTTCTTCATTACATTGCTTCTTGTGAGGAATTTGGTCACTCCATTAGAAAGTGACTAAGAAGCCCAGTAACATTCTGAATGAACCAAGGTGGATAAAGAAGCAAGAGGTGGCAGATAATGGGGGAATCAGAGTGAGGACAGAAGACACAGGAATTCTGAGACACAAAGTAGCTAAAGCTTTCAGAGAATCTGGCTAGCTGTTGAGAAGGTGTCACCACGGTGCTCTTTGCCACTAAGTGATCTCCGGAGGAAGACCTTTCCGCTTATTCAGACGTTACTCTGGCTTTCCTATGCCACTGATGGCGGGCCCAGTGAGTTAGCAATGCTCACTGAGCACCGTGCCCTTTCTCTCTTCTCTCCGTACCCTCACATGTGGTTTCCTCATTAAATAGTTGCACACCCTCCAGAGGACTGTGTGTATGTAGAGACTCCTGCAAAGAGAAGGCTGAGAGCAGATCATAGCCCATGGGACCATGGGTTTGCATCACTCACCCATGTCGTTTAGCGCTTTCAGAAGTATGCAGTCGGCAAATGCACATGGTATAAACAAGGCTTGAAGTGACTGAGGGATTACCTGTCACAATCCGTTTACCTTTTAGAGTTTTCTGTCCTTACCAAGCAAGCTGTATATCCTTTTAGAACCTGTTTTTGATGAATCCATACATAGATTATCTGGTTTGGTTTTGTTTATTTTTAATAAAACCTGACAAAGCTGAACATTCCATTCTGGGTGGATCACCCCCTTACTAGTCCACCCTGTGTGACCAATAAACCTAGAAATTCATCAAGTTTAAATACAATTACATGGTTTTACTACTTATTTATTTGTTCATTTTCTTGTTTATTTTAGAGGTAGGGTTTCTCTGTGTAGCCTTGGCTGTCCTAGACTCACTTTGTAGACCAGGCTGGTCTCGAACTCACAGAGATCTCCCTGCCTCTACCTCCCGAGTGCTGGGATTACAGGCATGCACCACCGAGCCAGCCAATTACATAGTTTTAAAATGTTTGGATTTGAGACAAAAGATTCCAAATATAATAAGGTATTTATTTTGCCAATGAGAAATAAATAGTATTGTTTATTCTCAGTTACTGTTCTTTGAATAGTATTAAAAGTCTATTATGCTCATATATTTGATTACTTCAGGTTAATATCAACATGAGCAATATAGTATGAGTTTATGTTGCCAGGTGAAATCCTGGAAACAATTTCTCACAATGCTGACTAATTTTTTTCATGCCTGATACTACTGCTTATAGCTTTAACTACCATATGTTCAATTTATAGCCTTTGTGACATTCGGTATGTACAATCAGTTGTCTGAAGTCAGGTGCTCTGATTTAACTGGTTGGGGTGAGTTGCTGTAGCGTCCCCCCCCCCCCCCGACTTGATCAGAGAGGTGCTGTTGAGAACTACGGAGGCACAACCCACTCTGCCAGCGAACACACATTTTTAAGGGACACACCCTAAGAGCACAACCATCTTCCACAACAGAAAGACTGAAGGGGCCAAGGCAAGCGTGTGAGAGCTGTGTGCCATCTGCAGCTGGGAATACACCTGGGAATGTGGACACTTTGTTTGGAGGAGTTGATTCTAACCGTGTTAGTGAGTTAGGAGAAGTTTTGTAGTTTTTTTTTTTTAAAGGAGGAGGTGATAGAAATATAAAGAATTGACTTCTTAGAGGTACACACAAAAGGAAGGTGCCCAATGAGCAAGGAGATGACGGGGTTGGGACTGGGGTGGGGGTAGGTGGTGGAGGGAGGGGTTTGTTTGGTGAGAGGGACTTTGGGAGCAAAGGAGTGGGAGACAGAGACGGGAAGGGGAGGTCGTTTGTGGCTAAAGACAAACTCTTGGCCTCGCAAGTAGGAGCCCAGCTGTGCAGCGAAGCTCAGGGCTCTCCACATGTGGCCTGTGCTCATGGATCGTGCCTGGGCCAGATCTGAGTGAGACAGGACTTAAGTAACCATGGTCTGTCCTCACACTCGAAGTGAAACTACAACAATAAACAAATAAGATGTACTTCTGCTAAAAAAAAAAATTACTGGCGGGATTAAAAAAAACACACAGTAAAGTACAGGTATGTTTCATGTTGTTTACTAAATTCAGAGGGAACTTGGGTATTGTCAGAAAGTCTAACGTTAGCACAGCCTCTGTGAAACCATCCAGAAAGGTGCAGTCCTTTCAAATACTGGGCAGATTGATGGCCAATCTTAACTTCTCTCATAAAATCAACACCAGCTGGGCATGATGGTGCATGCCTTTAATCCCAGCACTTGGGAGGCAGGCAGATTTCTGTGAGTTCAAGGCCAGCCTGGTCTACAAAGAGAGTTCTAGGACAGCCAGGGCTACACAGGGAAACCTGTCTTGAAAAGCTAAAAGAAAAAAAGTATGAACTTTCCAAATTCATGAGAAGAACTTGGCTTGTAGCACACCTTTAGCATGGATTCCTGACTTAATTGGATTTTTTCAGGGTATTTTCTGGAACTCTTAGCATAGCTTTCCTTCCCCAAACACTGAAGTTTACCTTTCCTCATGGCCCTGCAGAAATACCCCTGCCGCTCTACTTATTGTGGTCCCTCACGGCATCCTTGCTAGTCTACCCAATAGAGGACACACAACATTTCTGATGGTATCTCACTAGCCATCACTATGTATGTAACTAAGATGGACAATTTGGAAAAACAGTGGCTGGGAGGTAGGCATATGCCTAAGGTTGGGAAGAATATTTATAGTTCATTCCAAACAGCTAAGGGTATCTTTTCTTAGCAATAGAGATAGAAAATTGGGATGAGGAAGGAAAACGTACACACACACACACACACACACACACACACACACACACACACACACACTTTAGAATGTGAATCTTTGAGGGTAAAGGCTCTAAATGTAATAAATATATTCCATAAATTTGAAAAGCTCAATAAACGTTTTGTTATTTTATTTTCTCCAAACACCTTTTCCACTTGGGGATATGCCCTATATAGAGATGCATAAAATGTTCCCTTTGGCAGACTCATTTGCATTCATTTCTTGTTTTTCGGCATTCAGAAAATCTACAACAGTGTCAATATAACATTCTCATTATGCTTTTCAACTTCTCCATTCATTTACTTGGCTTTACGCAAAAATAATATTCAAAAGATGGCCCCAAAGAAAATACCTTGGGTACCAGGGTCATCAAGTGAACAATTGCATCTTTCTCTGAGAAGGGAGCAGGGAAAATGGACCAAATTGCAGGAGGTAGAACACTTGTTTGTAACCTTCCCACTTCTCCATTTTTAATAGCATGGGACCATTTTATTTATTGACTGCTTGAAATAAATTCAAGCAGAAAAAAATTTATAAATGTGCTAGTCTCTCTGCTAAGGTCTACCTGGTGCCAATCTTTATTTTATTTTATTTTATTTTTTGTTATTTATGAGTGAACCTCAGCAAGCTTGAATGTCTCCTCTTCTCTCTCTCTCTCTCTCTCTCTCTCTCTCTCTCTCTCTCTCTCTCTCTTTCTCTGTCTGTCTCTGTCTCTCTCTCTGTCTCTGTCTCTCTCATCCCAGAGTGTGTGTTGTTGTAAGCTGAGGCCCTTTTGTCTGAGAAAGATTGTAGACTATAATTCACACACTCATGACTCTCCTAGTTGGGACTCTGACATCTCACAGTAAAGTAGGCTTTGAATGTAACAGAGGACGGGGCATCTGTGTTTTCCTTAGACGGCAGCTCGTTTGTCACTGTGAGCGGTGATATTTTATAGTCTCTGTGAGTAGGTAGGGAAGGAGTGCATGCACCCTGGGCCTGGAATCTACGGGAAGAAGATCCACTTCTGCAGTGTTTATTTCTGCTTCTTCTTCCATTTTCTTGGCTCCCCTACCCTACCACATTTTATGACCTCACATTTTTCAATGACAGCTTTATGGAGATTTAATTTACATACTCACACAACCCACCCATTTAAAATGTACAATTCAATAGCTTTAGTATATTCACAGACATGTGCAGCCACCAGCACCAGCCAATTTAGAACGTGTTCATCACTTCGAAAAGGGACCCTGAACCCCTTAGTCGTTACCTTACTATGCCTCCAATTTCAAGCCGAAGGCACTGAGCAACCCCAACTCTTAAACGTTCTGTAGGTTTCCCTGCCCTGGGCACAGCAGTGCATATGACTGTTACTCACTTTATTTAAGATCCATTTTACCTTTTGACATTTTGGGCGATGTGCAATGCACTTTGAAAATGTGACTGTGCCCCTGCCTTTTCTCCTCACATGGCCTGTCCTCCGTGGGTTGGGGAGTCTAGCATAGCGCAAACATGGAGTGTACCCAGTTAGGGCTAGCAAGGTTCTCAACTAACTGCTATTGTTTTAGACATTTTCCCCTGCTGTATCTTTCTAGAGAAGGCCACAGGGTTTCCCTCCCAACATTGCAGGGCCTCCTCTCATCTCTTTCCTCTTTATCAAGTAGCGTGCTGTAACCTGCAGCCTGAGGTGGCTCGGCCCTCCGTGTTCTGCACAGAGCCTGACTGCAGAAGCCTCATCTGCTTCCATCTCTATTCTGTCTGAGTTTCCAGAGTAAGTGTTAGCTGTCTGCTGGCTTGGTTTGAAGCTGTCCTCAGCAAACGAAGAACCCAGAATGACATTTATCTTTAGGTCTGAGGGACACGGCTCTATTAGCAGCAGGATGGATGGTGCCCTCACAGAACTGCCACTGACTACCCCCTGTCCCTTGTGTGACTCAGGGAAAAAGACTTTTCCCCCACTGGTACTGACTTGCTGAAACCATGGAAAACATAACCGTCTTGCTTATTAACCCATTCAAATTCCTAGGATAGTTCTAAAAGCAAAGACTCCCCAGCTTGAGTCAGAACAAAACTTCATTTCTTATGTGCAGTGTATTCACCCTTGCAAAAGGAGCAAACGACAAAATTGCCCTCAAAATGGGTGAACGAGGAATGTGGCTTATAAGGAGTTTTTGTTGGTTACTGGTCACCTTCTGAAGGAGACCATATGCTAATTAATTAGGAAGCTTTGAAATTAGACTTACTGAACCAAAGCTATTTTGCTCTTTCTGTGTGTATGTGTGTTGCTCACATGGATACATATTTATACCTTTGTGCACACGTGTGTGTGTGTGTGTGTGTGCGCGCGTGTGCGTGTTATGAACATGTGTGCACAGTGCATGTGGAGGCCAGACGTTTCTTCTTTTATCATTCTTCATCTTTTTTTTTTTTTAAGACAAGCTCTTTTTCTGAAGCTGGAGCCTACCATCTGAGCAAGAATAGGTGGCCACCTTTGCCTTCTCTGAACCTAGGTCCTCACACACTATACTGACTGAGCTGTCTCCCTAGCCCTCTGAATCTTACTGCTTTCTGATAGTATGTCTCGGCCGGTGCTCTTGAATCTAAAAACCAACAAATACTCATATACAATGAGAATGAAAGTTAGCTGCTGCTCACCTTTCTGGACTTGACTGACTTTGTGTTAATAATTTTGAGGTAAAAATGTCTCTCGTTCTTTCTACTTTGAGGTTAAACAAGACCATGCATGCCTGTCTCCTCCTCCTCCTCGCTCTGCTTGGAAGTAACGATATTTCTATGGGATATTTTAGCTGCCTTCATCTGTCTTTATGCCCTCACCATGAACCAACGTAAAATGCCTATAGCTGTGCCACAACCAACATTCAGATCACACAAATGTTGATTACAGCGATGTGAGAAAGCAGCCCCTACCCCAGGATCCTTTCTCCTTCCAGTCTCTGATGGGAGCATGAGCAGCCGACGAGAGAAAGGTCCATAATAAATGCAGACAGAGTTTTGACACATGAGAACAGCGAGGCCCTTTTCTGGTTGGCATGTGAAGGGGCCTTTTCCTCAGACTCCGGCATTTGCTTTCCACAGTTTGGGTGGTGGTTGGCACCTTCTTGTGCCAATGGGAATAACAGCTGGCTTTAGCAATCTTCTTTAGAAGCAGCTGCTCTGTCTACCTTGGCTCTGCCTGGACATGGATTTAGTTGCTGACATTCTCCAGCTGCCGCTGAGCCCCTAAGAACAGTACTTTCCATTTTATGGGGTTTTTTTTGTTTGTTTTTTAATTGAGTGAATTATTTGTATCATTAACTCTAAGGCAAAACAGAGGTAAATAGAACACCAAGGTGAAATGCACACTCAAATTCGGATGGGTCTTAAATCTCTCATCAATGACCGTAGTACCTGTGTGAGTGGAGAAAAAGAGTCCAGCTTTCAACACATACCAACACTGGCTTCTAGGCCTTTCTGTAATGTTCTGACGTGAGATCAAAGTTGGAAAGTATAGGAAAAAGGCAAAGATCATAAGGGGAATATTATTTTTAATCCATTAAAAGAAAGGATTGGAATATTGAAAACACTTATTGCATTTTGCTGGGCCTGGAAAGGGTCCTAAGCTAGAGAGGGTTACTGAGACTCCGACGGGACTCCAACTTTCCCCAAGTGGTCATGTGATTGCTCCAGTTATCCAGACATATATTTCAAGAACAGAAAAGAGAATGGCAGGATAAACCACCTCATGCAGAGTCCCCGTCTGCTGGGTAAAGGTTAGAAGTACCTAGGTAGGGAAACAAGCAGTTACAGCTTCACACCTGATCGCAAGACCTGCTCAAGTGGTGCCACCGAGACTCCGGTGGGCAGACACTCCAAAGAGGAGAATCTAAAAACATTTGCCAGGCTCCTCATTTAATGATCACTGGAGACGGCCAGACTTAAAACTGCTCCCAGGCAGTGCTAGCCTACCCCTGCCTACAGCTTGGTGGCCCTCCATGTTCAATGTGGCCCCAGGGGTTAGAATGGCCTGAAGCTGATAACTTTACAGAGGGCTAGGGACATCCAGTAAATCCAGCTCCTGACAGGACTTCTGGGGTCCTGAGAATGTGTGAGAGAGCCCTCAAGTCCTTTTCCCTTTCAGGGGGCTGCTGCCTCTTCTCCTTTACCTCTGCACTCCCCACATTGCCAGCATCTTACTGACGGATGCCATGTTTTTCTCTCACTGCTTGGGGACATGAGCTGACCCCATCAGCCAAGAGTCAGCCAGATGTGAAGAGGTTTTCTCTGAATACCCAGTTTCCCCGTGAATTTTACAAAAGCAAAAGCAACCTAGGCTAGAAGGCAGAGAAGGTTTTGTCTTTGCTTCGGACAAATCCTTATCAATATCAAGACATATTAGGTGTATGGGCATCCGACCAAAACACAGAGAGAATTCCATGAAAACCCAACCAAAGATCTGGGGTCACCAATGACCATCCTGGAACCTCTAAGATGTCTTTAATATAGTACTTGATTCTTGAGAGATTTATTGTTGAGGTCAGTCAGGATGGAGAACAACATGGGGACGAACATTCAAGTCCAGGAGGTGGCCAGCCTGTCCCATCCATGAGTGCCAGAACAAAACCACAGGGGCCCACAGTCGGCGGGAACAGAGATCCAGAAGGAAAGGCGGAGTAGAGAGGGAGGGTGGCCGGAGTCGGGGGTTTGGAGAGGCCATTTCTAGACTGTTCTCTTGAAAACGAAACTCACCCCACCACCACACTGATTGGAAGGAGTTCCACTCTGAAACCGATCTACTCAAGCACAAGACACGTTTCTCTCCCTAAAGGGAGAAGATGAAGGTGTGCCATCCAGATCCTCCCTCATGCACCGCAATCCAGCAGTCCACTGCTGGGTCTGGCAATTTGCTTTCTGGACCCAATACTCGCTGAGCAGGACACATATACATTCCCCAGGCCCCACCTTCCAGCTTCCATCAACTCCCTGTCAGACTACAGACGTGTATCTTAAATCACAGGAACACAAGCTGTCCTCCAATTCTATGGCACATTAATCACTGGTTCCATAACACCGTCTGTGTTTACTGCTTATCCAACGCTGGGGAATTTCTCTCCCCCTGTTTCACTCTCTTACCTTCTTTCTTTTCCCTTCTGAGAATCTCTCCCCCCCCAACCCCCCCCCCCCACGCCACTCTCCCAGCTCTCAAGGCGAAGGCACATTCTGCACGAAGTTCTCTGGTCACTTCAGGTGACCATGGACTTAAATCCACATTAGCTACAACTTCCCCAGGTCTCACTCCACTTGAGGTGGCAGAGACTGGGCCGCTACAAGTCTCTGTGCCAGGGGAAAGCATTCAGTCCTGTGGAGGTTCATTTAACTTTTAATAAATTGGGGTGTTTGGATTTGTGCCCCTCTCTCAGAAGGCTGGGAGGCTTCAGACAAGTAGGCAACTTGGAGACTGAAGGATCTAAAATGATTTCTCAGAGACTTTATCCACACCCCAAGAGCCGGAAGTAGGAATAATTACTGTTTAACTTGTTGAATGAAATAAAATTGTTACGTAGGAAAATCCATCACCCTTAGAGTACAGCCGAAGGTGTGACTCTCTCTTTACATTGGGTCTCTAGTAGGCAAATTTTGGCAACTTAAATCCACAACCACATTTTCAAGAAGCTATTTGTTGACAATGGGAAGACACGTCTGCTGTGTGATGAGCTTGTAGGTTTGTAAGAAAGGGAAAAAAATACGAGGGGGGTGGGGGGAGGGAGCATTAAAGAGAGAAAAAAAGGCAATGAGGGAGGGAGGAGGTGGAGGTAACTGAAGAAAAATGTTTACTGAAGTAGAGCCAATCACAACCTGGCTGTTCCAAGCCGACCAAAGCATCTTTAATTTAGTACACTTCATTCTAGAAGGACGGTTTGTTTACACTGTATATTTTGAGTTATTTCAAGTATCTCCTCCAAACCGTTGGGTTTGCAGTTTCAGGGGAAGCTGTCACACGTGGCAGGAAAGCATCTCCACACAGTATCACATGGCACGAAAGGTATGGAAAGAAAGAGAGGACCTACCGGCATTTCAATGTCAGCTCACATGCCGCTGCAGACTGCTTTCGCATGCTTCTCTGAGGCCTAAAACCACCCCTAGTTCAACCTCCAGACCATGCAACGGAGCCAGGTTTTCTCTTCAGGTTAGTATATATGTATGCAAAGTCACGGGTTCGTACTCGGGTGCTTGGGGAGTTTCTGCCTTAAGCTCTATTCCAGGAACCCCACTCAGCTGAGCAGAAGCACTAAGCTGAAAGTACGTGTTTAAGAAGCTAGTTGTCCTTCCAGAAGGCATATCAGAGCTCATTACTCAGCCCTCTGGCCTTTTGTGGGTGCTGTGTTAGTGGGCTCACCATTGGCAAGGCCTCAATCATCAATTCTTAGTAATAGTTAAGGGTCTCTGAACATTATCACCTCAGCCAACGTTTTCACCAAAATGCTAGTCAAGGATTTACAAATATTTCAAAAGCACATTTATTGTTTTGAAACAAAACAGGCATATCCCACCTGGATATGCAAAACATAACTTTTTTTTTCATATGAACCAAATCACTCTATAACCTCCATATGTCAGGAACTGATGTCTTTATTCTCTTGATGAAAACAAACAAACAAACCTAATGGTATAAATCTCAGGATTTTTTTTCCCAATAACCTCTTCCTGTCTCACAAGCCTCACATAAGAGAAATCTAATCTTTTACTATTAGTCTGACAATATTCTTTAAATCTGTCCCTTCTTTCCATTACTGTTGCTCCTTCTCCACTTGATATTCAAGAAATTCTTGCTTGAATTTCTCATATGTAAAACTAAAACAGCATATACCTGAAGGCAAAAGCCAGGAAAAACTCGAGTATTATACAAAAGCAAAAAACAAAAAACAAAACAAACAAAAAAGACTTTGCCTACAAGAGAGCCATGATTTGAATCCATTGACAGAAAAATGAATTTATAAGCATAGCAATTACTGAACCATCCGATTCCCGATGCTATTGCAAGGTAGTTTCTTACCCATTTATCTTTATTGTGGTCCAGGCTAAGTGCATGACTGGCCCTAAGCTGGCTGCCACAGCCTCTCCCGTGCCCAGCTCGTGCCTCCCTCTCCAGATGGTTAGACGACCAGTTTATTCATCCTTTGAGCGTGTGGGGAGAATGGCAGAAGTTCAGATGGAGGAACGTTTGCTCCCAGCTGGCAAGGCTCTCCAGCGGGGACTGTTTGACCTCATCAGGAGCCGTAACTGCAGCAACTTATGAGGAAACAGCAACAGCAGTGCCCATTGGGGAATGCAACTGAAAAACAGGAGGCAGAAGCTGTGTGGGGAGGGGCAGGCACGCATAAACACTTAAGGTCTCGGCATGACACCTTTGAGGGCTGTGTAATTCCCACTGACGTCAATTCCACGCTGTGGATACTGTAAGACCACAGGAAGGAACCTGGCATTGCTTCACGGTTTCTCCCTCTCGGCCTTATAAAAGGATGGGCTCCCAGAGTGTAGTTCTCAGGCTAGCCACGCTGGCAGCACCAGAGACTGCTGGGAATGCAGATTCGTGGCCCTTCTCTGATAGGCCTCATGAATCATGAACTCTGTGTTTAAGTGGCCCTCTGAGCAATTCCTATTTATGCCACAGTTTGAGAGCTGCTGCTATGGTTTAGGATGATAATAACCAGTGGCGCGCCAACAAGCATTAAAATATGTAAATTCATAAAATAACACAAACAGGCTAATGAGAATTTGAATTCCGTCCTTCCTCTCTTCTTTGGTTGTTGAGACAAAGTCTTATTATGTGACCTGGGCAGGCCTTGAACTCAGATCCTCCTGCCTCAGCCACCTAAGTGCAGGTGTCCACCTGCCTGGGTTTGCATCTGTGGTACCACTGAGGCTCAGCAGAACAAACCTCAGTAAGCACAGTTGTTTAAGTGGATGAAAGTGTCTTGTATGACAAAAATTTAAAAAAAAAATCTCCTTAGCAAATGATGTCATGATGTCTTAGGTTTCTTTGCTTGTTCATGCTTTTGGGAGGATCATTGAAATCTAGAGATCAGAACACTGATGTGAGAGGCAACTTTTTGTAATGAGAATTAATTGGGCCACATGTAGAAAAGCCGCCTTTTCCCTTAAGATTATTGATGCATGCTTCAGAGTGGAGTAGAGTCTGCTAGTGACTATTCTCGTTCAACCTGAGTCTTAAACGACTTCTTCATGTTTTAATCAATTGTCTTTTGAGCCATCCCACCTCCCATTTATCCACTTGCCATCATCTTAAAATTTTTACTTCCTATTGTCCTTGACTCTATTGTTCCAAACCTGAAACACTTCCTTTGCTAAGATGTTAGTTTATGCTCTGGGCCACCATAGTGGCCATCTGTTTGCTTCTCTTCTTTCTTCACATTTGTCCCATTGCTTGTCCCCTGCATCTAAGCCCACAGGAACCTCCCTGAAAAGTGACACCCTCTTCTTACTCCATGTTTAACACTCTGGAAGAGTTTTGTATCATAGTCAGCATGGAACAGAGAGCCTGGCTCCATCTGACCCTGTCTAACTCTCTTGCCTTCTTGCTTGTCACTCTCTTGTGCCAACCTCACCCATTTCCCTTCTAAAAACATCCAACTCTCCACACATCCCCCTCCCCCCACTGCTCCCTGTGCTGAGATGTCCCTACCTGTCTTCATGATGAGAGGAATTTATAGCTACTCTTTTAGCTCTGACCAAAAATGTCTTCTCTGGAGGGAGCCTTCTTGGGCCACATGCCCATCACCCACTTTGTAATGGATTCTCATCCTCTGTGCAGTGTTCCTTCCTGACATTTATCACCCTTTGCTACTTCTCTTTCCCATTAGACCTCCTTAAGGACAGGACCCTCCCTCTCCCTCCCCCTTCTGTCTCCTCCTCCCCCTCCTCCTGCTCCTCCCTTCTCCTTCTGTCTCCTCCTCCCCCTCCTCCTGCTCCTCCCTTCTCCTTCTGTCTCCTCCTCCCCCTCCTCCTGCTCCTCCCTTCTCCTTCTGTCTCCTCCTCCCCCTCCTCCTGCTCCTCCCTTCTCCTTCTGTCTCCTCCTCCCCCTCCTCCTGCTCCTCCCTTCTCCTTCTGTCTCCTCCTCCCCCTCCTCCTGCTCCTCCCTTCTCCTTCTGTCTCCTCCTCCCCCCCCCCTTCCTTTCTTTTTCTGAGACAGGGTCTTGCCATGGAGGCCATCTGGCCCTAAACTTGCAGTCCTTCTGCTTCAGCCAAGTGCTGAGAGCACAGGCCTGTGCCACCACGCCTGGCTAACAGGAGCCATTTCTTATTAGTGTTTGTAAACATGGCACTGAGCTCTTCCTTTAGCGCAGAACAGCTGCTGGACAAATGTTTAGTGAGCAAAGACGTGAACAAATTAAAAATAGAGGCCCTAGTTCTTCCAAAGGCTCTTCCTGAGGATGGGAGTAGGATAACTCTCCATGATAAATAGGTACCCACAGGACAAGAAAGGCTCCTGAGTGGCGATAAGACCCTTCAGAGAAGCGAGAACCAAACCGTGACTTCCTACAGAGTTCAGACTGAGCCAAGCCATTTGGAAAACCCATAGAAACTGAAAATCTCTTTTCATCCTGTTAATTCCTTCTGCTCGTATTTCCAGGCTTTCGCCAGGACTGGAGCAAAATGTGTTGAAATGAAAGCCCCGAAGGCCATTCTTGGGGACATGGAAGCTTAAGTGGGAGACAGAAGGATGAGACATCTTCTCTGGGAATGTTTGTCCTCGCTGCCGAACTTTTAGCCCCCAGAGACTTGGGGGTCGGGGTGGAGAGGCTTGTGTGAGAGTGGAGAGCAAGTGACTTTAGGTGCTTAACTCAAACTGAACATAAATTCTAAAAAATGGAAAGTTTATCTTCTCAAACTAATGGAAAAGATCTGGAACTTGACTCTGCTCTGTTCTCCAGGGACACAGGGACCAAGGCAAGGGAGGGTTGTTGTTTGCTCAGCTTGAGACCATCACCCTAAACACATGGAGATTTGTTTCTTCACCCCCCCCCCCCCAACATCATTCTAGTGTTAAAATCCAGGGAACTGCAGGTCGGTGGCTGGTTAGATCCGGTTTCCCAGATCCTGCTGCTCTCTAATTGTCCTTGTTTTATTTATACTCTGACATTTGGGATGCTCTTCCCATGCTCATGTGTGATGCATCTCAATCTGGTGGGAGCGAGGAACCTACCCATCACTCCTCACACTCATTCTGGGAGAGCAAGGGCTGTGACGCCCCAGGGACAATGGCCTTAGGGAGAGTGTTTTTCTGGGCACCGGCACAGCTGGAAGCCGAGCTCCCTGTAAAATCCCTGCAAACAGTGGAGGGCAGCTTTCTTTTTGCCTTGTCATACAAATGGCTTGATTACTTACTGAGTTGTGACTTCTGGCTGCCAAAGTTGAGATTTAACCCTATATGATGTTGGCAAGATTCAAAAATCTGAAGTACTTAGGAGGTTCTGATGGGTAAATAAGACCTCATCCTTTCAGAGGTCTGTGTGAGGAACATCTGTTTCAAATATGTCCCTTGTCCTGACACATCTCTAGGCTGAAGCGGTGCTTTTGTGTTGTGCCTTACTATACCTGTCAGCTATACTGACCAGTTACTGAAATGTGGTCAATGTGATAAAGGAGCTGAAAACTTAATTTTTTTCTCAATTTTCATTAACTTAAATTTAAATAAACACTCACAAATAATGATTACTATATCAAGTAGTGCAGTTAATATAATCTTAATGTATAAAACAGATACAGAGTGTTCAAAGTAACGTCTTAAAAGCTAGGACAAAAAGCCAGAGTATTTCTAAGCCTGCTCAAACCTTGTCTAATTATTTAAGAGTTTCTCAATCTTTAGGTTAGACAACAGCTTGACCAGTATGGATCCCATTTACATAAAATTTTATGTATGTCCATTCAGAGACATCTGAAAAGATATTAGCAAAACAAGACTTTTCTGGGTCCTAGGATTTTTGTATTTTGTTTTTTTAAAAAATAAACCTAATAAATGCTCATGAACTTAAAACTTTTTATATTATTGCTTAAAATGTATATGGACCTTTTAAGCATAAATTCTGCTTTTTTTTTTTTTTTGGTATTATCTATATTGCCCAAAGAAGTGTATTTGAAATTAAGGAAGGTTTTGATATATAAATGTCTGTAGATATTGCTAATTAAAAAGAACACAGAGTTTTTAAAATTTTCATTAGTTTCCTTAATGTACCAGCTCTTTTTTTCCCTTTAAAACTTTCATAAATTAAAAAAAAATGACTGTTTGCATTCTAAGACAGTCTTGTGGTATCACCACACGTCTGGAGCCAAGATCCTCAGATGTCCAAGTTTTCTTTGATACTGAGCTGTGTCGGGGAGTTAATGAGGTGGGGAGTGAGGTAATGACCCATCACAAAATCTTAGGTAAGCACTCTTTCCACTTAGGTCAGGTGGGCTGTGACTGCTGCCTGGTCTTAGGTAACTATTGAAAAGACTACAGTTATATTGAAAAGAATATAGTTATCCACTAAACATCTTTTCAAAGTAACTCCTCTTTTAAAAGCTCATTATCCATCCTTCCCTGGCATTGGATTCTTTCTGATGAGCTCTCCTTTGAATCTCAGTCAAAAGTTATATCTTCCTGGGAGTGGACTGACAACTCTTGGCTGAGTATTTTTGCAGGAGAGAGTCATGTGCCACTACTAAGACGTCAGCTTCATGTGATCTCTGTCTCTGTCTCTGTCTCTGTCTGTCTGTCTCTGTCTCTGTCTGTCTGTCTGTCTGTCTGTCTGTCTGTCTGTCTGTCTCTCTCTCTCTCTCTCTCTCTCTCTCTCTCTCTCTCTCTCTCTCTCTCTCTCTGTCTCTCTGTCTCTCTGTCTCTGTCTCTCTCTCCAGTTCATCACCTGGCACCCTAGAGCACACAGCTTGGAACCAGCTCGCATTCAACTGAGCTGAACCTCACTTCACCCTGGGATGAGATTAGAATCAGGAAGCCCGGCCAGGTTTGAGTTAGCGATGGATGACTCCATTGGGTTTGAGTGCTCACAAAGACCTATGTGCCAGACCGAATCTCCAGACACACTTATATTCATTTCAGCTAACAACAAGATGAAATATCCTATACTTTTGACTCATAAGAATCCAGATTGGCAGAACTTTCTCAACAAACAAAGGCATAGGACTATCACACATCTTCGCAATTATTTTAAAAGTCCACTTATAAAGTCTTGCGCTTGGGAGGACCTAAAGCTCTAGTAGGAAGTAAAATACAACTTCATGCTGGGGCTAGGAATTGGCCCCAACTGCTCTGGAAGAGCAGCCAGTGCTTTTAACTATTGAGCCATCTCTCCAGCCCTTGTAATTTTAATTTTTGGGCTAAGTGACTCAGTAAGCTAACCTTGCAAGACTTACCATAACTCAAACCAGTTCCCTCTTCAACTACTCCAACACCCGATATCCCCACTGTTGGGAATTACTTTCAACAGACTCAGATTTCATGTTGTCGCATTGACTTCCTCGCTTGTAAGTAACGTGCTTATATTGCCATTTTCCCATTACGATACCTCAAGACTAAGAATTTGCACTCTGTGCCATCTTCCTTTCTACCTTTCCCCCTAGTTCCATACTTCCTGACACCCAATCCTTACCATTTGAGTCCAGCCCAAAATCCACGATGATATTCTTAACATCTCACTATTGAGCTACATCACTATTGGTATTTTCCTTCCCCGTTATGCATAACTTCACTTTTATTTGCTTATTTTTCTGTGCTTCTGAAGTAACATTGATACCATCAAACACAACAGGCTTGAAATTTGTCTTCTCATCTTCATTCTGCTTTTACAGACCTAAATCCATTTGTCACTGATGTCCTGGTCAGTCGTTCTCCTTCCTTCTCTTCCATGTTACATTCTAGTATCTTTTTACTTTCTCTTTTATCTCTTTTGTTCTCCTGGTTTCTTCTAGCCCACTTGAGGAATAACATAGACACCAAGATAGTTGACAGTATATCTGCCTGTGATTTATTCTGCATTCACTCATATTGGGGAGGTATAGAATGACTTGAGCATTTTATCTGGGCTTCACCAAGTGAAAAATACCTTCAGGTCGTTTTCCTGGGTGGCTTCAGAGAAGCAATTTCAGGCCCTCTCATTTCACAGAATCTCTATGGCATCAGAATGGCGGTTCTGTCTTTGTCTCGGTCTCCACATATTCCTTTGTCCAGAACCTCTCTAGTTCATGCTCCTTAGAAAACAAACATTTCTTCCAAGATAGAAGAGTAGTTTTGCTTGGAGGTGTGAGGTGTGAAGTGTGAAATGAGAAATGTGAGGTGTGAAGTGTGAAGGGTGAAGTATCAGGTGTGAGGTGTGAGATGTGAGGTGTGAGGTGTGAAATGTGAGGTGTGAGGCTGAGGTGTGAAGTGTGAGATGAGAAATGTGAGGTGTGAAGTGTGAAGGGTGAAGTATCAGGTGTGAGGTGTGAGATGTGAGGTGTAAGGTGTGAGGTGTGAAATGTGAGGTATGAGGCTGAGGTGTGAAGTGTGAGGTGTGACGTACAAAGTGTGAGGTGTGAGGTGAAATCTAGGTGTGTCTATTCTATTTTCCCACTTCTCTGGCTACTGTCCCTTAAGTCCTTATTGCCATCTGTTTCTGTGACTTTCTAAGGATCAAGTACAAATCAGCTGCCTTGGTCCAGGCTTCTCCTGTGTCCAGAACTTGGTGGTTCACAGTAGCAAACCCAGCTCAGTCACTTGTGCCTGCCCTCTTGCCATCCCTCTCAGTGTACATCTTGCTTGATGATGTCTCCTGTTTTATACTGTGTTCTTGTAGGTTCTACTCAGTATTTTTTTGCTACTTGTCTCAAGCTTGGGGAACAACCAGGCACTTTCAACCTCCCACATTTTATCTGCCCTCTTAACAATAATGAGCAATGTGTCACGACTGACTGCGTAGATGCAGGAATTGAAATGCAAAAAGCAAGACACATGATCCAAATGCTAGACAGAGGAGTGATGTCATTGGTGTCCGGTTTGCTTTCCTTGCCTCTAAGCAGCAATGCCTACTCTGAGGTAGCCTCCCATAAGGACTTGTCGTGCCTCCTAGGTAATACTTCTCAGAGGTAAGAGTCATGGTCAGGGATCATTCCAATGGTTGGAAGATAAAAAGCTGGTAGTTCCTCACCTATAAATCTTACTAGATGCTAAATTACTTAATTACAGAATAAGTTTTTTTTTTTTTAGTTTCTTGTATATGTTTTCAAAGGGATAGATAGATGATGGATAGATAGATAGATGGTCTTCAAATACTTCAGAGATCTACAGAATATGGCATTTAATAATAAAGGGCTGTATTATTAAGGGCACAGCATACAGAAAGGGCAGATAGAGAGAGAAGATGTAATTGAGCCATGAAGACTGACGTCAAGCAGTATGCACGGCAGGACCCTCGCACGGCAGTCTGTAGTCACACCTCCCCCCAAATCAGGCTGCCTGTCTGTTTATGACAAGGATTCAATCTGGAGATCCTTGGTTGACTAGCATAGTGTACACTAAGTCCCCCAAAATCCTCCTGTCTCTGTCTCCCAATTTTGGGATTGCATACATCTTTTTTTTTTTTCTTTTTGGTTTTTCGAGACAGGGTTTCTCTATGTAGCCTTGGCTGTCCTGGACTTGCTTGTAGACCAGGCTGGCCTCGAACTCACAGCTATCCGCCTGCCTCTGCCTCCCGAGTGCTGGGATTAAAGGCGTGCGCCACCACGCCCGGCTACATACATCTTTATGTTACTGCTGAGGACCTGAACTCATATCCTTATGCCTACCCAGCATGCATTTGTCACTTCCTAGCCACGGGATGAGGTTTTTAAATGATAAAGCACCACTATTGCAAATTTGAACACTCAAACCCCAGGCAGATGCATTAAATACAGCACAGTGCTGACCCCGGTGAGGCTGGGCGAGAGACAAGGGAGCATCGTGCCCTTGCATGTGTCACAGCCACTGTGCCACCTCTACATGATCTCATTTAGTATGTACACAGAGAAGGCATCATCAGTCTTGGGCAATATAATTTATCATGCTTTGTTGTTTTTTGTTTTTGTTTTTGTTTTTAAGAGAAGCTGCAGCAGGGTGAGGCTTGGCCTAACACTTTTAAATCTTAAAATGTTAGTAAGAATTTCTGTCATCTTAAAGATGTCAGAGACGATCAAGATAATTTTGTGATTTCCATGTTTCTTTAATACTCTCAACAACTCAAGCTGGACAATATCTGAAACATGCTCTTATCATAGCTAAATAAAAGTACTCAGGAGAGGAAAAAGGCCAGAGAGACAGAGTGAGACTGTTATGTGAAAGGATCAAAGTCATTAACAACAACAACAATAACGTGCTGCTGGAATTTGCGAAGTTGTCTTAGACCTTTTTCCTCATCGAATTTAACAAAGAAGTGATTTTATATAAAGGGAAGAGATCTAGCTTTGTCCAAATTCCCCTTTGTCCCAGGAATGACACGGGAGTGAACTCCCCACTGAGAAATTAGGAGCTCACGAGGTTTTCATTTGCCTCACGTATGGGTTTTCTGGTGATGTTTCATTTTTTTCTATGATTTGCGTTTTATTTTCAGAACAAGTTTTTGTGAAGTGTGCTGATATTCTCAGCTGCTGTGAGACATACCACCACTCACACTGGACACTTATGTTCTCAGATACTGTGATGTTACAATATAGTCTGATACTGTATGTGTCATTGGCCTGAACCATCATCACTTCAGAATGTGGCTTATTTGGGGATGAGATCTTTTATAAGGTAAATATGGTCATCTCAAAGCCAAGGAGAGAGGCCACAGGAACCACTGAATTTCAGATACCTTAAGCTCGAACCTAGAAAGGCAAGAACAGAAACACTAAGTAGTCTGTGGTATTTTATTATGTTCTACCCAGAATGTTAATATAGATGCCTTTAATCTTGTGACCAAGGAGACCAAGCATCCACTTTTGCTGAATTAACCCAACCTCATTCTTTACACACACAAAAAAGAGAGAGAGCCTTCGATATCTGTGACCTCAGGACCTATCGCTCCCACTAGACATAGACGTGCACGAGTGTTACTGTCTCTTACGTTACTCACATGTAAGGACCTGGTCCCATGTGGCCCAAGCTGTGGTGTTACTAAGGTACTGAAAGGGCACCTGGACTGAGAAATGACATCACTTTCAGCAGAGATGCCATCAAGAAGGAAAGACTGGCCACCTTCTTAGAGCAGACCCACCACAGCATACCATTACTCCCAAGGGAGTTTCTCCAAAAGATGAGGGTGGCTCTTAGCTGTTCCTCCCAGGATATACAGGCGAGCCAATAAGAACCACATGACCAGCTACAGCAAGAGCCTCTGACAAGGTTGAGAGACCAGGACACCATCTACTGTGGCAACCACGGCTGACTTCCTTATCACATGCTGCCCTCCAGCTCAACTAGAGCCAGGCAAGAGAGTCAGGATTCTAAATATCAACAGCATCACTCTGTCAAAAACCCTCTTGTGACCTTTCTCAGAAAAGGCTCTGCGATGACCATCTGAAAGCTGGCCAGGCCCGTCCATGTCCAGAGCTGACTTGTCAGTGGTCAGTGCCTTTCTGAAATACTGTGACCTGCACCTGGACAGTCTTCTCAAAGGGTAATACAGCGCCATAAACCTCATGTAAAACTGACTAAGCTCAAGTACAGTAGTTAGAAGGCTTTTTTAAGACCAGGGGGAAAACATAAACATTAAAAAAGTCAGGACAATACCATAGTAAACATCGAACCCCTACTCTGATTTACCCAGTGGACAGGACATTCTCCACAGTTATGTGGAGAGCGGGGACTGACTTTGACATGAACTCTGGTGCTCCATATTTGACCACCTCCCCTTGGTGGGGAGGCCTGGTGGCTCTCAAAGAAAGAATAAGCAGGCTACCAAGATAAGACTTGATAGCCTATGACCATATAGTGGGGGAGGAGGTCCCCCTCGGTCATAGACCTAGGGAAGGGGAATAGGGTGAAAGCAGGAAGGAGGGAGGAATGGGAGGATACAAGTGATAGGATAACAATGGAATTGTAATCTGAATAAATTAATAAAATAAAAAAAAGTCAGCTGAGGCTATGGACTGACCTGTCTCCAGCCCTTTCCTTATCACCCAGTCCTGTTTGGCTCTGTCTTCTCACTAATGGCAAGTATGACCTCTTTCTTTCTTTCTTTCTTTCTTTCTTTCTTTCTTTTCTTTTCTTTTCTTTTTTTTTAACCTTCCCTCTTCCCTGCTTTATTTTCTGTTTCCCCATCAAGAGTGTACCCTTTCCAGAGGGAGGAACTGTATTTGTTGTATTCATCAGTTTGTATTCAAAACCAGTTACTAGGCCTACATCATATTAGAGCATTCTACACCCTTTCGCTGTGTCTCTGTCTCTGTCTCTGCCTCTCTGAGTGTGTGTGTGTGTGTGTGTGTGTGTGTGTGTGTGTGTGTGTATTTTCTCTCTGTCTCTATCTTTGTCTGTCTGTCTCTCTCTCTCTGTCTCTCACTGTCTCTGTCTCCCTCTCCCCCTTCTCTCTCTCTCTCTCTCTTTCTCTCTGTATATGTGTGTGTGTGTGTTTGTGTGTGTGTATGTGTGTGTGTGTGTGTGTGTGTGTGTGTGTGTGTGTGTGTGTGTAGACTGTGTGACTGAACAAAAACGTCAGTGAACAGAGTGAGGAGAAATCCAGCTCTTGCTGTGCTGTACTTCTTGTCATAGGTTCATTTTGTTTACTCCTTAAATGACATGTGTGTTCATGTGGATGTATATACGTGTGTATGGATGCCAAGGGTTGGTTTGGGTGTCGTTTCTTAGGACACAGTCTCACCAGGGCTCACAGACTTGGCCTGTGACCCCTAGAACCCCACCTGTCTGCAAGTCTCCAGCCGATGCTCTGAGAACATGGGTCTTCCTGCTTTCTACTTTTCTACTTTTCCTTCTTTCTTATATTTTCTACTCAAAGTGTTTTGATGGAGTGTATAAATTTATGGTGTCCACACTGAAGTCAGCCTGGTATTTCACATCCAGGAGGCTACATTGAAGGCTTTCACACAAATAATATAAAGGAGACAGTAATATCACCCAGTGTGTACTTCTAGGAGCCTTTATTAATAGATATGTACCACCATACATGGCTTTATTTTTTTTCCAAACATGGGTTAAGGCCTTTAAGCTTGTATGACAAGCTCTTTACTGACTGCGTCACCTCCAACCTCCCTTAAATGATATAATTTAAGTATCATTTTATCAATTAGATGCAGAGATGTCTAATTTTTAGAAGTTTGTGAAATTATTACAAAGAGAACTATCTCTTTCTCCCCTTTCTAAGATTTTAAAATGAAAATCGACGATATTCTGGGATTAAGCCTAATTTTTTTTTTTAAAAGTCTATTTAACTTTATGCATTTGTGGTGCTAGGGCCAGGCAAGCACTTAACCACTGAACTACACTCTCTTGCCCAACCTCTCTATTGCTTTAGTGGTTCTGAACTTTGTGCAATGCTGAGGTGAGGGCTGAGGTTGGCTGAAGAAACTATACAGCCAAGCTACAAGGCGGCCTCTGTAATTTTGTTTTCATTGCTTATTCCAATATATTTATTAGGTTGTTAAACTGAACCATCTTGACTAGCCCCAGCCAAGTTTCTTATGATGTCCACGGCACATTAACTTTGCAGTATAGTAAAACATGTAGATCTTAGGTGAGTGCTGTACAGATGAGTGAGTCAGGAGGCAGGTCGAAGGGTCAAGGAGGCCGCTTCCAAACCTCGATGGTTTGGAAATGGGACTGGAACCCTCCAGGGGTCAAGGCTCTGATGAGATTCCTGGAGCGTCCTGGTCGAGGCGTGGATTTGGAATACTTGGGAAATGGCCGACCACAGGGATCTCAGGGCTCCTTATTCTGGCTTGGTTTGGAAGTGCTGAGCTGTGTGAAACGTAGGACACTTGAGTGGGTGGTGGAGACTTTAAAAAACCTCAACAGGAATCCAATTGTTCATTTTGGGCAAGAGTTTGGGTTTGACTCCTATGTGAGTCCAAACAACTTGATTCTACTGACTTTGGATTTTCTTTAATTCCAATCTTTAGCACTCAAAGGGTTGCCATCATGCAGGAAAAGTCAAACCATGTGCTAATTTGGGTCAATGATGCAATAAAGGAAATCAGAGTACAGCTTTCAATCATCAGTGTGCATTTTACTAACATGAAGCATACAGAAAGTTCTTTTTAAAAACGCTAAGTGAACTCAGGAGTAAGTGCATGTCTGAAATGTTGCCCTACACCAGTCAAGTATTGATATTTTTAAAAAGTTCGTTCAAGTTCACTTAATTTTTTTTCTCTCTCAAAAAATGTCACCCAGGGATCTGGTTTGCACCATTGATCACTGGACATCAATATCATCATATGAGAAAAGATGTATGTCTACAAGCAAGTGGGGTAGATATTAATAATTTGATTGGGTTCTATTGTTAAATAACAACCATTTTGCCTTTTATCTGAAGGACAGTCATATAGTCTTTCCTGCTCAAAAGAGATTTAAGGGCGCAGTCCACCTTTAATTATACTCTTGATAATACATCAAACCTATATTTTCCAATTGGCTTTATCTGTTTCTCACATTCATTTTAAACCTTGCTTTTCATCTTTAAAGCTTTCATTCTTTAAAATATAATGTACTAGGCTGGTGGGATGGCTCATTGGGTAAGGTATGTCCTACCAAGCTTGGCAACTTGGCTTCAGCTCCTGAGATTCACATGGTGGGGTGAGAAAATTGACCTACTTACAGCACACCCCCTCAAATTAAACAAGTAAATTAATTAAAAAGTAAATAAAATACAAGGTGTGTCTTAGTTACTTTTCTATTGTTATGACAAAACACAATGACCAAGGCAATTTATAGAAGAAGCATTTGCAACCTCAAAGCCCCCCCCCTCCCAAGTGACATACCTTCTCCAACCAGGCCATACCTCCTGATCCTTCCCAAACAGTTCCATCAGTTAGGGACCAAGCATTATGGGGGCCATTTCCATTTAAAACACCACATTGTGCATATTAGATTGGTAGCTCTTTGCTTGGCACCTTATATGTTTATGCTCAGAACTTCCTAAGTTTAATATCATTTAATTTTGAGGATGTCTTATGCTCACTTTCTCTCATATTTGTGTTTTGAGTAACACCATTTCTTTGAGGCTAGACTAGGCTAGAGATAGGTTGGGTAGATAGATACAGATGGAAAAAGGCATACGCTATCTCTGTAGCTGATATTTTAAAGTCAATTAATCAATTTTGAGACAGAATCTCACTATGGAGCCCTGACTGGCCTGAACTCTCTATGTAGACCAGGCTAGTTTCAAACTCACAGAGATCTGCCTGCCTCTGCCTCTTCAATGCTGGCATTAAAGGAGTTTGCCATGGTACCTCACTAATTATGCTTATTTTTATTGTACCTCAGGTGTGCAGGTGCCCTCAGAATCCAGAAGAGGCTACTGGATGCTCTAGAAAGGGAGTTACAGATGGATGTGAGCCACCTGATGTGGGTGCTGTGGGCTGAATCTGGCTCCTCTGTGCAAACGTCAAGTACTCCCAACAGTGCAGCCACCCTCCACTCCTATAGCCCATCATTTGAGTACCTTACTTACCACTCAACTTTTAAATATTGATTTTTGGGGTATTTTTTATCAAGACTACTAATCTTTGAGTTCGTTCTTGGTGAAGACATTGTGATTTTTTTAATGCACAAATTAAAAACAAAGTTAACGCTGGAGATGCTAGCTCAGTGGTTGCTCCCTGAGCTACCACTTAGGGGACCCTGGTTCAATCCCCAGGACAGGTGTGGAGGGAGAGGACAAATAAACAAAATGAAAGCTTTTGTTTTCATTATTGTTATATAACTGTATGTTACAGAACTAAGTCTTCCAAAATGCTGGACATGATTCTTTTGAAAGACTGAGTTTATTTTAATTGGCTATTAACCTTAACCATTTGTGATAGATAATACATTTCTAGTTGTCTTGAATGCTTCCAACATTACACATTTTATTAAAAACTAAACTGTATCAGACTTGCATTTCTGAGGCAGTTTTGAACTCTAGCTTTCTTTAAGGACTGAGGCTGAGGGAGGACCTCAGGATTGTATCTGGGGACGTGCTCACTGCGGCTGTCTGAGTTCCTCCTTAGTTTTCATGATGAAATCCCACATCTGTATTGCCACATACAATCGAAGACTGTGCCCTTCTCTGGCTTGTCCCCTGCCCACTGCTTCTGGCTTCTGTATGTGGAGACAGCAGCACACATTTTGATCCTCTGGCTCTCTCACAGATGCTTTGTCTTAGCTGTGTAGCTTCTGGGGTAGGAGCAGCTAACGCTTGCACTGCTTTTAGGGTTACAATCACGGACAAACGTTCTCGTCAGAAGGAATTTCAATGTTTCCCTCTGGAGGAAAAAAGGACGACAAATGAGGTTCATTCTATATTCCTTGGATCATTGTCTGCTATCCTGCCCCTAGCGGACCTCCTCTTTTCATCGACTCTGAAGGGAAGTGTGTGTTCCACTCATTTCAAAGGAATGCCTGCTATTTGGCAGTTTAATATGCAATCTCCAATTAGTGGTCCACAAGGTGCCAAAAACAAAACAAAACAAAACAAAACAAAACCAGGGCCTTGTGTGGGGAAATATTTGGCAGCTGCCTTCTAGCAACTTGAAAAATACCTTCCTTGCTTAGACATGAAGCCATATCCCAACTGATGTAACCAGCAGGTCAAAAATCACACCTACAATAAGAGCAATTGGTCCCAAACCAAACCAAGCAGAGAGATAAAAATGTGCAGATCTAGAGAGATGGCTCAGTTGGTAAAATGCTTGCTGCACAAGTGTAGGGGACCTGAGTTTGCACCATGCACAAAGCCGGGCATGGTGGAAGGCACGTGTCTATACTCTCACCCCAGGGAGGCGAAGACAAGAGAATCCTAAGGGCACGTGGGCCAGTCAGTCCAGCCGAAATGGCAAGCCTGTCTCAAAATTATACCACGGGAAGAGGGTGAGAAGACACCTGACATTGTCTTCTGGCCAGAGAAAGAGCCACATATGGACATGCCTGGCTACAGCTTTAAGAAGGAGGAAAGACAGACAGACAGACAGACTGACAGATGGTAGATAGACAGACAGAGAGTACTGGCTGGTTCTGTGTGTCAACTTGACACAAGCTGGAGTCATCAGAGAGGAAGGAGCCTCAGGTGAGGAAATGCCTGCATGAGACCCAGCTGTAAGGCATTTTCTCAGTGAGTGATCAATGGGGGAGGGGCCAGCCCATGGTGGGTGGGGCCATCCCTGGGCTGGTGGTCCTGGGTTCTGTAAGAAAGCAGGCTGATTAAGCCATGGGGAGCAAGCCAGTAAACAGCACCCTTCGTGGCCTCTGCATCAGCTCCTGCCTCTAGGATGCTGCCCTGCTTGAGTTCCTGTCCTGACTTCCCCAGCGATGGACTATGATGTGAAAGTGTAAGCCGACTAATCCCTTTTTATCTCCAATTTGCTTTTTGGTTGTGGTGACTCACTGTAGCAATAGAAGCCCTGACTAAGATAAGTTGGTACCAGCATAGTGGAGTGTTGCTGTGACACACGTGACCATGGTTTTGGGGGGATTGTGGAAAAGCTTTAGAACTTTGGGCTAGAAAAGCCTGTGAGTGTTGAGAGTTCTGTGGGAGCTTGGAAGATGAGAACGTGGAGAGCAGTGCAGAGGATGGAGGCCTGGCTTGTGACATTAAAAGACTCTATCAGGGCCATTCGCTGTTTTTATTTAAGATTCTGTGGTTCTGGTTAGCTGGGGCTGAACAATCAGCTGTGAGTAACAAGATCCCAGAACTACTGAATCGAAACTCTTGTTTTACATGGACAATTGATGCTGGTAACTGGAGCTAAGAAATTAGCAGTGACTAAGAAGAGACCACCAGCATCACGAAGTGAAATCTTCTGGGAAGTGTTTCCTGAGAGCACAGAGAAGCTATGTTCCAGAGGCGACCGTAGTTGTATCTCCTGTGGGAAGGCGGACTTGGTCATGTGTAAGAGTCACCCAGGTAGTACTGGTTTTGGAGGCATGAAGGGGTCATGGAGAGCAGCTGACGCTTGGCATGGTGAGAGGCCAGGAGAGGTCATTGGTGAAGGTGCAGCCTCAATGGCAGTTGAAGGCTCAGGACTGAGGTGATGGTCGTGCAAAGCAGTTGGGGCTTGTCACCATGAAGAGAGCCTATTGGTGAAAGTGCAGCCCAGCTGCAGCAGAAGACCCCGCGGTACTGGAGATGCCGGGACATTGAGGGCTGACCACCAGGGACAGCAGCGGCAGTGGAGTGGAGCCAGTGGAGCCTAGAAGGCACGCTCCGTGTGCTGCAGAGGGCAGAGCTGGTGAGGTGACCCAAGCCCTTTGGAGGAGCCAAAAGATCATGTGTGGATCCCAGACAGTGGACATTGACTTATTTATACTGTTGGAGCTTAGTTTTGTTTGGTTCAGACTGTGACTGTGCCCTCGTTCTTCCCTCTTGAAGGAGGTATTTAATTCAATTTTGGTTTTTATAGGTACCCACAACTGAAAGACCCTGCCTTTTTTTTTTTCCTTTTGGTTTTTTGAGACAGGATTTCTCTGTGTAGCTTGGCTGTCCTAGACTCGCTTTGTAGACCAGGCTGGCCTTGAACTCACAGTGATCTGCCTGCTTCTGCCTCCCAAGTGCTGGTGTTAAAGGCGTGCGCCACCATGCCTGGCTTTTTTTCTTTTTTAATTTGTAAAATTTTTTCATATTTGTTTTTTGAGATACGGTTTCTCTGTGTAAAAGCATTGGCTGTTCTGGACTTGCTTTGTAGTCCAGGCTGGCCTCAAACTCACAGAGATCCACCTGCCTCTGCCTCCCTGTGTGCTGGGATTGATTACAGGTGTATGCCACTGCACCTGGATACCTGTTAGATTTTTAATAAGCCTTAATGCACTGAAGCTGGCCAGATATTAACCCTCTAAGCTATTTTGTCTGCTCCTCAGCCAAAATCCCCATAAATACTTGTTTTTCCATTTGAAGACCCTGAACTTTTAGAAGAGATTTTGGATTTTTTAGAGAGATTGGATATTTTAAAGAGATTTACATTTTAATGTGTTTGAATTTATAAAGACTGTAGGCCTTTTAAAATTGTTTATGTTTTTAATGTGATATCTTGGGGACAAATAAGAAAGGAAGGATTGTGGTTTAATAGTGATGTATTTGTTGTCAAGTTGATAAGGGGTCAGTTGTACTGGTTGTTTTTGTGTGTCAACTTGACACAAGCTAGAGTCATCAGAGAGGAAGGTGCCTAGTTGAGGAAATGCCTCTGTGAGATCCAGCTGTAAGGCATTTTCTCAGTTAGTGATCAAAGGGGGAGGGGCCAGCCCATGGTGGGTGGGGCCATCCCTGGGCTGGTGGTCCTGGGTTCTGTAAGAAAGCAGGCTGAGCAAGCCATGGGGAGCAAGCCAGTAAACAGCACCCTCCATGGCCTCTGCATCAGCTCCTGCCTCCAGGTTCCTGCCCTGCTTGAGTTCCTGTCCTGACTTCCTCCAATGATGGACTATGATCTGGAAGTGTAAGCCAAATAAACCTTTTACTCCCCAACTTGCTTTTTGGTTGTGGTGCTTTTTGAATTATTAGTATAGAAACCCTGACTAAGGCAGGCAGGCAGACAGACAGACAGACAGCACTTTATGGAAGCCACTGAAATGTGAGATTCTTTGAGGCAGCCCTTGGCAGTGATGTAAAAATTTGATAATCAGGTGGTAGAGCTCCATCTAGAACTATGAGAATAACAACAGGAAAAATACCATTTTCATACTGCTACCAGGGACTGATAAAAAGATAGAGTAGCTGATAAGTATAGAGTAGCTGATAAAGATAGAGTAGCTGATTAAAGATGGAGTAGCTGATAAAAGATAGAGTAGCTGATAAAAGATAGAGTAGCTGATAAAGATAGAGTAGCTGCCTAAAACCCAAAATGTTCATTGTTTGATGGTAGCTGCTGTTCTGGAGAATCAATCTTGTTGAAATCTGTGACTGGACAGACCACTTTAAAAGGAGAAAATAGAACTGGTAGATGAAAGCATCAGAGAACCAGTGCTCAGTCACACCTGATAGACTTAATTACACAATGTAAAGTTAGTAGAGTTATGCACTCTAGATCACTTCTCTCTGCTTGGGTTTAGATAGGTTCTTTTGGAAGGCTGCACATGTGGTCTCAGTGAAGGACAGGGACAATTCAGAACAGAGCTTGGAGGTGCTTCTGAAAGTAAAGGCAAGGAAGCAATGTTCTCAGCATCCGGGCCACCTGTGATGCTTGTTGAATTTTACTCTCTACCCCAGAGCATCAGAGCGCCATGGGCTACAACAGGGCATAAATGTGCAGATCAGTCAAGTCAAGCGTGGCCTTCATGGGCATGGGCACGGCTTTTCACATGATAAAGTGTCATAAATTCATTTTTAAAACTCTTTTCTCCCATGACAGCTTCGAAGGTGGCTTTGTGCCTCAGTAGTTCTGTGGCTAAGCTTATCCATCTGTCATTGTGAGGGAAGAATGGCTTACGATGTGTTTGTATGGCACCACAAGAAGTGAACATGTCTGGGGTTCAGTGGTGATTCCAGGTGGCTGTTGTCAAGTACTCCTGATGCCAAACAGGTTCAGGCGGGTGCCCCTCCCACAGACTTGTAGCTGGTGATGTTCTGTGGTGCTTTGCCTATGGCTTGTATGGAGGAGGCACACATAGTCATGCGCCAACCTGATGAGGCAACTAAGCCTGGATTCTGTGACCCGCACTTCCTGATACGCTCACAGGTGTGAGCATACCTACTATGGGTCAGGCATAAAAGAGTGATGCTGTTTCTGCTCCTGGAGGCTTAGACTACTTTTGGGGGGAAAATAGTAATTAATGTATCTTATAAACTTGTTGAAGAAGAGTGAAGGGTAAAACTTCCATCAGAAAGAGTGACAAGTTAGAGGAGGATGTTGGGGACAATGCTTTATGAACCACACAGGAAGGAAAAAAGAAATGGAGTGTAATGTTACCGTGACTACAGAATTGACTGCCAATGCTCCAGCTACGAAGGTGGAGATGATGCTTAAGGAAGGGGTAAGGATGGACCAAGGGGATCAAACAAGACTCACCCTGGGACCCACATAGAAGAGTGGTTGCCATGAAGTCCCCCATGTACCAGTTCTAGGGGACTGGGGACTGTCCAAGTGGTCAGTTGCTGACTCCTTGGCTTCAAAGTAGGTTGCGTCTAGCCTGGCACTGCATGCGTAGGGAACCAGGTGGGTAGCTTTTGGGTTTATGAACAGAAGACCAAGCTTCTTAGTCTATCGTTTTTCCCACATGGAAAGCAACTACAAGTAATACGGTTTATTTTTTCCCTTTTCTAGACATTTGTTTGATCTCTTTATGCTGTTTCTTTACAGGCGCGGTGTGAATCCAGCTGTTCCTTTGGGGAAGTCTGTCTGTACTCCAAAACAAATCCCGCAGTGAGCAGCTCCATGTTAGAGGCCGTGAGTACTTCGGTGGTTTTACCATATGTGAACAGAGCCCAGATTCAGATGGTATTCATGCATTACACCAGGATCATTACTGACATCATCGTGTATTTTGCCTTTGAGACAGGACCTTACTCTGTAGCTCAGGCTGGCCTAGAATTCTCTATATAGTTCAGGCTGGCCTTTGACTCGGAATAATCTTCCTATGTCAGCCACTGAGGAGCCTGGCTTTTAAGTGACACTGTTAACTACTCAAGCTTGTGAATGGTGGAGGGTAGTTTGTTCTACAGCTGGGAGATGTCAGAACTATACAAAAACTGTTACAGCACAGGGAAAAGGTCAGATGGATGCTAGGGATGTGTGTGGGGGCTGCCTATTCCTGGGATATTAAAGAAGCCTCTAGAAAGCATGGGGATTGGGTCGATCCTGGAAATATAAGGAAATTTGGAAATGAGAGAGCTGGGTATTAGGCACAGATATTGGGGGGCGGTGTAACTGAACGCATGTTTAGAGGCAGGAAATAAGAAGGGGTGTGTTAAACTGCACTGTTTTCAGGGAGGGGAAAGAAGGCAGAGAAGTGGAAAGTGGGGAGGTTCATGTTTGGCATGGGTGCCAGGTGGGTGGGGAGCTAAAAGATGCAAGAGAGAGAGAGAGAGAGAGCAGAGCAGATCTGTACCTTGGACAGACTCATCCACGTCTACAGGAATCCTTCTTTACGTATTATTGGAATCACAGACTCTTGTGGACTAGCTATAAAGTAAGAAGGTCCGGGCCTACCGGGACAGTGGGAGAATGAGCAAGAAGAGATGTGGAGGAGATGCACTGAGTCTCCATCGTTCCTTTCCTGTATAAGACAGTTGAGGTTTATTTTAAATGAAAAGCATCCAGTGGCAGTTTCAGAGTAGCATGTCACCGTGGGCTTTTTCTTTCAGCTCCCAGACTAATTCCCTGTGAGTCAGGCTCACGTGCTGTTTTCTTTAGGTCAGGTCTGCAGGTTACTGCTGTATTTCTGCAAGTCCTTACAGTAGGATGTTTTCTGTCCGAACTGGAGATGTGTTTCTGGTACATCATTTTCTAGTATGGCGGTTTTCAACCTTCCTGATGCTGGGACCCTTTAATGCAGCTTCTTTAGCCGTGGGGAACCCCAGCCACAAGTTATTTGTGTTGCCATGTCATAGCTGTAATTTTGCTACTGCTATGAATTGGAAATGTAAATATCTGTTTTCTTTTTCCTCCTGATGGTCTCAGGGGACCCCTGGGATAGGGTTGAGAATTGCTGTCTTAGAACCCTGTTTTCAGAGGCAGAGTAGCTTACAATGTCTCAACAGAAAACCTACTCAAAATCTAAACAAATGTCCATTTACTCTTTATTTTGGTCCCTCAGCTTGCCTCAGTTCTGGTGGGTAGACAGAGCCTGGGCATCTAAAGTGGTTACAGGAGATCTGATAATCAAAACCCTTTGTGCCATTCCTTGCCTGCTCTCTCACCCACTCAGCCCCACAAGCGCTCACACAGGATGGCTTGGCATTGGTGTGGAGTCAGTCACCAGTGGAATCTGGGCTGTGGAAACTATAGGTTGAGTATAGAGAACAATTTGGAGTCTGAGGCTGGGTCTTCTCTAGCCAGCGGGAGAGAAAATCCTGAGCTGGGAGTGAGGACAGTTGGGGTTGGGGTCTTCCAGGATGACACAGCTGCCTTCCTAGTTTTCACATTTGGTCTTCTACCTTGTTTACTTGGTGACTTGCTGGTCTTTTCAAAACAAATAATCAAAATACCGGCTTACAGTGTTACTTCTACAGCTCCCAAATATAAGGTCAAATTCCACTGTTAGGTTTCTGTGTGGACTTAGGAAATATTTTGACCTTCAGTGATTCCTTTTCCTATTAATAAGTAGAAGGGTAGAGTGTAAGCTTTCCTATAACATGAAAAAAGCTCTTGAGATAATGCCAGGAGAGCAGGAAAAGAAGAAAGAAAAGAAAAAAGAAAAGAAAGAAAGAAAGAAAGAAAGAAAGAAAGAAAAAGAAAGACATAAAGGAGTAAGATAGATAAACATGTAGCTCTACTGGTAACCATTCCATGACATACACAAATGTATGTAATTTTATTTTCCAATTACATGGGGGAAGTGTAAAGACTCTATTTTAAAAATGCTAGGCTGGAGAGATGGCTCAGAGGTTAAGGGCACTGGCTGCTCTTCCAGAGGTCATGAGTTCAATTCCCAGCAACCACATAGTGGCTCACAACCATCTATAATGTAATCTGATGCCCTCTTCTGGCCTGCAGGTGTACATGCAGCCAGAGCACTGTATACATAATAAATAAAAAAATAAATAAATCTTTTAAAAATGCTAATAACATTTGCCTTCTAGGGTGATGTGAGGGTTACATGCAAAGCCTTAGAATATAGTTTAGTGGACCT
Source organism: Acomys minous (assembly GCF_964271855.1). NCBI lineage: Eukaryota > Metazoa > Chordata > Mammalia > Rodentia > Muridae > Acomys > Acomys minous. The sequence goes on along the minus strand of NC_140485.1, from coordinate 118,797,005 downwards.
GCACTGGACACCTTCAGAAGTGGTCGTGCTTTGGCACGGTCACCGACCTTTGCCCTATTTCACGGTTTACGTATCTGTCTCTTTTCTGCACCGTGGGTTACAATGCTAACATCCCGTGTTGGGGTCTGGCAATGTTCTGAAAGCTTACAAATGAGAAGTTTGAAGTTGCCATGTAGGGAGTTTACTCAGAACCACATATATAGTGACAGTTGTATGGGGATTCAGAGCAGGTATGTTGGGTTACAGTCTCAATCTCACGCTGAAGGATCTTCCTGCCAGAGAACTGCACTGCCAGCCCAACCTAGGGTTTGAGGCGCTGCCCAAGAGATGAGATGTTCCTCTGATGCTTAATGAATTGCTCCAGTGCCAACCCGGATCTGCTTTTCCCCTCAGAGTATCCATGCACCGTTGCACACTGGGCTGGACTGGAGTGAATGCGTGGGTTAGGCGGTTCTGGATTGGCGTTGAGTGTGGGAGAAACAAGCCTTCTCCAGAGACAGTTTTCAGTGAAACCGTTCTTCTTTGGGGGAGGGGGGAGGTAGTGGGGGTGCTATATAAACCTTGGGAAGTGGGTAGGGGTTTTGGGTAAGGTTACATTTTTGGCTGGGACCAAGGTCCTGAGAATGCTTCATTTGCATGAAGAGGAATTCCAGGTGCTAGCCGGACAGGACCTTATAGGGAGAGGGGAAGTTTAACTTGAAACCTGGCCGTCAGGATAGTGATAACCTCAAGGGCGGCAGGGGTGGGGGTGGTAAAGCCTGGACATACAGGCCCAGAGCAGGGAGGAAGCGGGCCTACGCCTGTCAGTCCAAGGATGAGATTTTCAGGGTTTGGACCAGTCTAGACCTCACTCTTGCTCCAGACTGGCTCCTCCAGTCACATTGCTTACTGGCCCCACCCTTGACAGTCCTGATCTGCTAGTGGCTGAGTGTGGCTGTGATTAAACACATCTCCTGTGATCTGTGGAGGGTGTTGGCAAGTAGGTGAAAGCAAAACTGTCAGTGTTTTAATTTTTACATCTCTCTCTCTGTACTGGCAAATAATACTATCATTTCTTACAATATGTGAGATGTGTCATTAAAAGTCAAATTAATTACCTGAGAGTGCATGGTCCCAGATCAGTTCCAAACAACTGGCTTTGAATTAGCACCAAATCACCCTTTAAATTTTTTTGAACGTTAAAATATATATTTAATTTTAAAGAAAGCATTTAATTCATCAATAAAAAATTCAAACGAAGTTCAAGGGCACCCTCTGCTGTATGGTGACCTTGAGGCCAGTCTTGGCTCCATGAGTCCCTGCCTCAAACCAACAACAGCTAAACAAGCAAAATTTCAAATAATGTATCTAAATATAGGTATGCAAATATTTTAATGAGTAGAATAAATAAAAAGTATGATAAAAATGATTAAAAAATTCAAGTACATACATGTAGACCCACAAATAACTAAAAAAAATTTTTTTTTATAATCTGATTAGATAACTCTTGGCCAACAACACCATTGACACTAAAGTTGCTTCATTCAGGAAAAAAAAAAGTTGCTTATCATGCTACCAGACAGTAACTTAGTTTACTTAAGAGTAAAGTAAAGCAGAGGGTAGCAGTCAACTCTGTATCATCTGCGTCATCGGACACATAACCTCTGAACCTGCACAGCACAGTGTTCCAGAACACAGCAGGACAACCCTCCTACTGAGGCTCCCTGAAACAGCTGCCGAGGCCTCCCAAAGGGCTTGAGAAAAAAAAGGGAATGAAATGCATTAAGTGACGCACATGTGAGAAGACTGGCCACGGACAGGAGTAGGACACCAGCCTTGCCAGGTGGTACCGGAAGCTGAAATGTACTTAGCACTGTGTCTGGCAAGCATCTTGTAAGACCTCATTTAGTATTTTTCCCTGATTCGTGATCTGGGACAAGTCACTTATGCAATCTAGGCCTCAGTTTCCCATTTGTGAGGCAGGATAAAATCCCTGTACCTATGCCGGTGGGTTGTTATGGGAACCGAAGGAGGTAATGTATACGTTAAAGCTCTCGCATACTCTAAATTGCCATTTCATGCTATTTATTATAATAAACTTGTTCCTATTGCCACAATTCAGATTTTCTTATAATTTTTAGTTTGTGTATAGCGTTTATAGCTTGCCAATGATATTATTTTTGTTTGCATCCTTCTCCTATAAAGCCAATATCTAAAACAACTTGCTTATTTATGTATGCATATAGACTACATATTTTTATGTGATGCTCTGCCCTTACTGTGTTATTTTTATTAAAGCAGGCAGCAAAGAAGAGAGAGCCACAAGGCAATTGGAGAAGGAAGCATAAGGAGAAAAAAAAGTGATATAATTTCAATGAAAACACAAAGAATTTGTTCTTTTCTCATAATGTCAGAGACAGAATGATCTGTGATTATGACCCAGATTTATAAATAACCCTTATTTTTAGGGGGAAAAGGGGCACTGCAAACCAGCCATCGGGTGAGGATGAATTAGCGACGGATTATATATTAATTTTATGAATTAGATTTAAAATAATTACTTACTTTGGTTATGGCATATATATTTGTAATTCTTCAGCTTAATTTTCTATGTGAGAACATATGTTTAGTAGCCTGTGGTTAATTCTACCGTTCTAAGCAGGATTACAAATTCCTAAGGGGATGGGTAGCGTTTATATTTCTTCTTATCCCTCTGCAAGCCTGCCGGAGTTCAGGCACATCAGTAGTGACACTCTTTCAGCAATGGATGATATTTCATGGCTCCACTGCCACCATAACCATTTTTTTTTTTAAAAAAAAGAAGGATATAGGATTGTACACCTTTTAAAATTTGTAACTGTGACCCATTTATTTCAACTATGAGGAGCTAAAAAGCCAAAATTCAGATTGTGAAGCTGTAAGAAAAGCTGACCGGCATAATTCTGGGGAGATGGGAGGTGAGAGAATAATCATTAGCATCCAAGTAGCTCCTGTGGTCTGAGTTTGCATAATTAAAACCTAGAAATGTATGCCTAAAACTGAGGCTTTCCTTAGTCAAATGTGGCAAGGCCCTGTCCCACGCCAACGTTGTCATTCTGAGCTTAAATTAAGTGCCACCCTCTTGGCAGGGTTCCACCCTGGCTTGGATCTCTACGGGGGCCCCCAGTTTGGCTGGCTCTCACAAGGAGAGAAGGAAAGTTTACATCTGCATAGCAAGTAGGGTGGTGCCTTTTGCTTCTCTGTCTGGAATCTGATTAATTCTGTTTAATTGCGCGGAGGAAACTTCGAGTGACTAGAGCCAGGTGTGGGGGTCTGCACTCATTCTTTCCCCTTCTTTCTCTGCCTCGAAATCAAGTCGCTTTGAACTCCTACCCTGTGAAGTTACTGTTGACCACACTGGTCCAAACCACAGGTCAGTGTGACATGTCGACAGTGTTCAAGCTGAACGTCTGCTCGGGATGGCTCATTCATAATTCATGCGTCTCCAAATGAGTCATGTGTATTGAAGTGGCTAGTTTGCCAGTCTTGCTTCAGAGATTTCCATAGCAGAACCTACAAACCTCACTTTTGATTAAATTATTCCTTATAAAAATAAAAAAAATTTTTTTTTCTTTCAGATTAGTTAGTACCTTTAGCGGAACACCTTTGGTCTAGCAGGCATTTTAAACAAATGGCTGGAGAAAGGGTGTTTCCCTTACTGAATTCTGTAAAGCACCACCTGCTAAAATCTGTTTTTCATCCCTGCCTTCCGTCTTTCCTTAGTCCATGTGCTTTACAGCACAAGGCACTATAAACTTTCATGCTGATAGCAAACTCGAGGTGCAAGCCTCCCCGCCCCACCGTTGCATGAGACTGTGGAGTATCACGCATGAGCCTGGATCACGCGACCTGTGATAAGGAACATACTGACCTGGAAGGCTTCTGGTCCTAGTTCCCTAAGTGCAATTAACCAGATATTTTGCTAGTGTTTCTCGGACCTTGCTGATTTTTTGGGGGGGTCGGGGTGGGGAATGGATCCTGGAAGCAGGATCAGGTACTGGGTCTTTCTCTTGAAATTATGCCGGTGTCATGAATGCTTTCGTACTTGTTTAAGTATGTTTCTGGGTAACACATGGGTATATGTTCTCAGAGTGCTCACGATTTAAGGTCACCTAAACTCTGAAATCTCCTGAGGAAATCCAATGTCCTTTCTTAAGAATGCCTCAAAAGCATTCTCCTCCCCCCACCCCCCCACCCCCCATCCCTGCCAAGCCCACGGGGACACACGAGACTGTTGTTGAGCCTCTTACAAAATCCCTGGGTTCTGAGAAGTTTCTCCCTATGTGGGACTTTGCAGAGCCTCGCTGCTTGCCAACGGTGATCAATCTTAATTCCTAAAAAGCTGCGGCTGGAATTCTAATGGCAGCATGCTGCGATCTGGGTTTCTGTATTAATAAGTCTTAAGTGGCTATTGTCCCAACAGAATGGTAATTTGGAGACTAAAGGAACCTTTTCCTTTGTGACTACTAAATAGGGCTTTGACTATAAGTGGCCACTGCTATCATGAATAACTACTCACAACAAGACTGCAAGCCTCTCGTATTTAACCCAGCTCAACAAAGGATTCCGTGGGCTACAGAACAGGGGCCAATTCCACCTGGCTTTTAAGAATAGCTTGGAATTTGACCAAACAAGCCTTCAGCTTTGTTGCTTCACCCTAACTCCCTCAGAACTCAGTGACAGGTGCGTAGTTGTAGCTGTGAGCATTCGCTCTGCTCGTATTGACTTATAATGGGTGAAAATGTAAAGACACATCAGAAGTAACAGCCACTTTCAACATGTGCTGTCCGATATAGCCTGGGATTACAGCTATAATTAGGCCAGAATTCTATTCTATGACTGTTCCCCCCTCTATGACTCATAATAAGAAAGCTTGGATAAGGAGATGGAAACTGGGTGTTAGTTTTTATAGTAAGCTAACACAACAATTTAATACTTGCAGATAGTTGTGTGTGTGTGTGTGAGAGAGAGAGAGACCACGTGGGGTTAGGCTCATTAGCCTCACAGTACACTTGCCATGCACTTGTATTGGATCCTTTATGTGCGACGTATGAATTGACCCTTGTAGGCAGTGCTGTTTGTTAGTAACCTTTTAATTTTTCTGGCAGTACTGGAGATTGAACCTAGGACCTGAGACACGCTAGGCAAAGGCTCAACCACTAAGCCAAGATCCAATCCTTTGTCCATCTTTTTTAAAAAGTCTGCATGTATGTGTGTGTGTGTGTGTGTGTGTGTGTGTGTGCGCGCACACACACACACACACCTGTGGTATGGATTTGATGGTCGGAGGACCATCTCGGGTGTTGGTCCTTGAATTCTAGTCTCTTTTTGTTGCTCACTGTTGAACAGGCCAAGGTAGTTGGTCTATGAGTTTTTGAGTGTTCTGTCTCCACCTCCCATCTCACTGTAGGAGCTCTGGTATTGCAGGCTCCTGCTGTCACATGGGTGCTGGCCTTCAAGTTTATGCATCAAGCTCTTTACCCACTGAGCCATCTTCTGCTCAGTGCTATTTTCCTTTTATGGAAGAGAAAAAAAAAAAGACAAAACCAAAGTCCAAAATGTTTCATAAAGATGTGGGGCAGCTGGACTCCAGAGGCCATCTTTAATCGTAGCAAATGAACAAAAGAGAAGGATTCCCCCATGATACAACCAACAGCTGGGGCCAGGGAAGTGCGGTCACTAATCTTTCATAAGCGTTAAAGAAAAGGAGAAAATGACGTGGATCCACAAATGCTATCCAGGTGAGTCTGTTCCCGAGGGGTTCAGGATTGAGGGCTTCCTGAAAAATCAGGGCCCTCCATCGCTCTGGCTTTTCCACTTTGCAGGGAGCTGAAAACAACCTCAGTCGCAGAAAGAGCTGATGGTCTCTGAGGTGGCCAGACGGGTTTAAGAAGCTGGGGTGCACGATGTGTAACAAGTTGAGCTGGAGTCTCTGGGACTCTTTCTTCTCCCTCGTCTCACTATTTTGGCCCCTCTGGCTTTGTCTACTCTTTTTTTTTTTTTTCCATTTCTGTTTTCTGTTGTTCACATTAGGAAGCAGTTATTTTGTCCAATCGAATTTCCTTGTATGTTTTTAGCCTTGAAGGATTCATGTCTGGTATATGGCACCTAAACAAGGCAAGAGCCCTGTCTTCTTCTGTAGTTAACCTGGTTCCTCTAGCCTCAACCCTAGCCCATGGCACAGTGGTAACTTTACTCTGAAAGTTGACTTGGTAGTGGCAGTGTCAAAGATGTCTGGACTACAGCACTGACTACTCAGGTGCTGGCTGGTTTTTATAACGCAGAGAAACAAATCCTGTTGTTTCCACACTTACTGTGTTTCCTCCAGTGTAGTGTTTATCTTCTAATCTACACACATACATCATTTCTAAGTTAATTGTTAATTAATTGTTAATATTTTTATAGAGCATAATATTTGGCAAAGTTTGGGAAATGGGCTCAGGTAAGATGAAAAGTATTTTTAGATGTATCCGTATCAGGGTTACTTTGAACTTTGAACCCAGCATTCATTTTGGAGTATCTGCAGCTTCACCAAGGATATATCCATGAAGCAAGGGACCCTGTGCTGGTCCTCAAGATAAGGAGTGTCAGGCAGGACACCAGGCATAGACCCAAGACTCATCTGTACGTTGCTTAGAATGACCTACCAACATGTGTGTAACTATAGTCAACTGCCTGCCCCTGGCCAGAGACAAAATATAAAAGCATCGAGGGCATTTTCTCCTGATTCTTTTTCTTTTTGAAAATTCTGTCAGGTATTCCCAGTATTCACAGAACCTCCTGAGTTGTGCCTTCTGGGTGGCTGTGCTCTGACCTTACAGCTGCACAAAGTCACTGTTCTTTCATTTTCTTCCAAATCATGCACGTGGGGTTGATGCAGGTCATACCAGCCCCGAGTGTGGGCGCCAATTGCTCGACAGCCACAGAGTGGTCTGTTTGGAACCACATCCTGCTGAGAGGATCCATAAAACTCTTCTCAGGAGGGACATGGGGCACCTAAATATCTGCTTATGTTCCTGAAAGGGGCTGCCTCTGCTACCACAGGAAGAGCCTCATCAAAAAATTGTCTCACATACTCAAAGCCAGGACGAATGTATTTCTTCCTGAGGAGAATGGATGGTATCGCCATTTCTGTCTCTCCTTTGCCCTGCCTGCTAGGGGTTCAGCTGCCTGTTTTAATTCTGTCTCATAACCGTCTGCCTTCCCTCCCACTTTGTATACGGCATTTGTTACGCCACGGCACATAATTTTATGAGGTCACATAAGCTATTTTAAGCTTAGAACCAATTTTGGGAAATAGGTAGATATTGTGCAAATAAGTTTCTTATTCTTGACCTTTTCTTGTTTAAAGATCTCAAGCAATGTTTATGGCTTTATTTCCAGTGTTAGAGATCAATGCAGAGGGTTACACATAGCGGGAAAATGCCTTCCCAGTGAGCAACGTTCCCAGCCCTTTATGAACTCTTGATTTAAGCTCTTAGCTTATCACGTGAACGGCCCATGCGTGAGAATTCAACCTTCTACAGATTATATAATGGGTGAGTCCCACAGTTCTGGTTCTGAAGTTAAGAAAACTCAGGAGAATACCCCCTGGCTTATATTAGCCAGGCCACTAATTTGTTGTGCTAGGGAATTAAGGTGGAAGGTCGCCAAAGAAAGGTGAAAGAAATAAAGATTTTACTAAATGGCTTGGGTTTGGCAATATGTCTTTTTAGCATTTTAACAAGGGATGCTGCATGGCCACAGATTCGTTGCAAAGATTGGGAAAGCTAAAGTTTAGGAAGCAAACTCTCTTTGAGATGAACCAGACTTTTTCTTTTTTATGTCTTATAAACAGTTAGTTCTATCCAGGGTTTATAATACACCAAGCAAGACAAATTGGCCAAAGGGCCAATTTAGCAGCTCTGTGCAATGTCTTTGAATACCACCATAATGTTGACACTAACTCCATAACTCACGGTTTCAGGATATGCTTCTTGGGAAAAGAGGAGAGCGGGGTGGGGGGGGGGCTGGGGGGGGGTTAGGGGGTGGTGAGCAACAATGCGAGAGTTCAAAAGGGTTGAAGATGCACTTGGCGTATTTGGGTTGGCACTCTGGAGCCTGGGATGCGTGTGATTGCTTATCTGACTTATCTAAACTGCTGACGTCAAAAGAATTAGGCTAGGAATCTTATGATTACAGCTTTTCTTGTGATCTTTTCTGGTATTTCCTGTTTCCTGTCAGGCCAAATATACTTCGAGAGCGGCTTATTTTAATGGCATCTCACCGTTTCTGCTTTGACTAGAGCTAGGAGCACAGGGAGCACGAGTGGAAATAATCAAGAACAACACCGGAAAGGTCCTGACCACCCTGTGTCCCTCACTGTCATTTCATCTTAAACATCGAAAAAGAAAGTTTCACCGTGGATTAAAGTAGAATCTCATGTCTAGCGGAACAAAGCCCATTGTGCACGAGGGAGGAGAAGCTACTTTGATTGTACTTCTGTTAGTTTATTTGGGTGGCAGGCAGGCAGGGAGGCAGGCTACGCAGGCTGTAATGCAGACAGCCAAGCAAAGTTCTGCCCAGAGTGAGGGATTCAGAAGAAAGATGGAGAAAAGTGTCCCCACCGAAGGCTACGCTCTTTTTCCTTTGGGGCTACAAACAGCTTAGAGAAGCAAGAAAGAAAAACAAATGATCAGGCATGGCCTTTTCCAGCTTAAGAACATCTTGTCTAAATGTTGCTGGGTCTTCGCTAAAGCACTGGCCGCACAGGGCACACCAAGTGCTGTTTGTGCCAGGATCGGGACACGCGGAGAGGCTAATCCACAGCGGTTGATGGGCAAACATACTACCTACTCACATTTTTGGGGGTGTGCGTATGTTTGCACTTTGCAGGGGCCAGAGGACGACCTTGGGTACCGTTCTTCAGGCACCGTGCTGCTTTTATTTGCTCAAGCAGGATCTCCCTGTGTCACAGAACACATCAAGTGGGATGGTCTGGCTGGCAGCCGAGCCCGAGACCCCACTTGTCTCTATCTCCCCAGCTCTGGTCTTACTAGTATGTGCCATGACTCCTAGCTCTTTTGTCTGAGTTTTGAGGATTTAACTCAGATTTTCTCACTTACAAGGGAAGTAGTTTAAGGACCAAGCCATCTTCCTCAGCCTCAGAACCACACTTCTCCAGCCATCACAACCTGGCTCCATCTGGGCCAGCTTCCTGAAACTCTACTTACAGGTGATAATGCAGAAAGAAGCAGAGCAATTGTGGGAGTGTGGTCCGTGACTTAGGATGGCCAAGGAACCAACAGCTTACACTCTTGTCGCTTTCTCTTACATACACCGTCCTTTTTACCCTCACAACCCTCGTTCTTGCCCCCTTGGCTTCCCCTTATAGCAAATAGCTACCCTCTTAGTATATGGCAGGCAGTCCGGATGAGAAAATTTAAAAAGAGAGGGATTGGGATCTTCCCAGACATTCGATAACTAAGTTTTATTTCTTTTTTTCAGTACTAGAGATTGAACCTGGGGCTCAGGCTTGGTTAAGGAAGTGCTCTAGCACTGAATTCTATCTTCAGATAATTTAAGTTTGAAAGTAAGAAAAAGATATTTTTCTTTCCTTTGTCTCTCTCTGTCTCTGTCTGTCCCCCACCCCCTGCTCTCCCCTCCCCTCTTATTTTTACAAATACATGCACACATTTAAGTGGAGAACTACAGTGTTCCTTGTCTGAAATGCTCAGGATTAGAAGTGTTCTAGACTTTAGATTAAAAATAGAAAAAGCACTTGGAACATTTACCATACAATTTGGGGATGGGACCTATGTCTAAACATGAAATTTGTTTGCCTTCTGTGTAGTCTTTATACACACAGAACGAGCATAGTTTTATAATATTGTGTGTATGTGTGTGATTTTCCTCTTGTGGTTCCATGAGGACGTCTGGTTTTCATGTCAGTGTTTCTCAACCCATGAGCATATAGTGCTCTCTGCTCACGCAGAGGTGGGCATCATACACTTACATGTCTAATCACGGAGGTGGTATGGACTTGAAAGCAAAATGGATGGATTCGGTTACATCTAGAGGGACCGTCAGCCACTTTGGAGTTGAGAAGCTTTGGGGGTTTGACCATAATAGACAGTGTGGCTGTAACAATAACCTAGCTAGCTGTTGCAACCCCCAAGCTAGTGAACCGCCAGCTCGGGGGCCCTGAGTACGTTATATGACCTCTGTGGGTTTTTAGTTTCTTCATTTTAAATGAAGTAGCTTAACTGGGTGCTTTAAAAGGCCCATGCCCATTGTAAAATTTAAAGACCTCAGTGCTTTTCCACTTACCCACTTTCAATAGTTCTAAAAGAGTTCAGAACTCTTGCCTACACATCACCTGGTCCCCTGAACGTCTGTTTCCTTGTTCCCTTCACTCCAAATCCTGTACCAAGCTAGTTGACCACTCTACATTCCAAAACCACTTCTTCAACTTCTCTTTGTTTGTGTTAATTCCTTCCTAAAAGAGAGCTTTCTAACATTTGGTGGAGATTTTTTTTTCCCTCTCACCACCTTAAAGGCGCACCTATAACAATCAGGATAAAAGAAAGCTTTCCTGGGTGACCCTGGAAGGTAGCCAGCCAGCCAATCTGCCTAGTTTTCATGTAGTAGCTTGAATACACATGGGCTTACGGGTTTGCCATTTTATCTAACTCGCCATGTTATAAACAACAGAAACCCTATCCTTCCTCTGTACTTCCCCATCCATTCTGTAGCACCTATCCTAGGAAGAAGTGTTCTTTAAAAAAAAAATTGTTTTTAAATGGCAACCTCAAAACAGGAAAAATATGACAAGGTTGATAGGCGGAAAAGCCTTTGCTCAGACTTTGAGGAATAAAGTCAAACAGGGTCTTGAATTTGAGGAGGAAATGAGCATTCTGGGCTGGCAGCTCCAGGTGGAAGAATCAAGAATTCAGGCATTCAGGATGGGTGTACCACCTAGTAAAATGATCTGTATGGTATTTCTTTGTATATGTGAATGTGTGTGCTTGTGTGTGCATATGTGTGAGTGTGCATGTAAGTGTGTGTGTGTGTGTGTGTGTGTGTGTGTGTGTGTGTGTGCACGCATGTGCATTGTATTAGGAACAAAAGGTGAAATATTTACATTGTCAAATTTTTTAACAGATACCAAATGGCTGCTGAGTGTCACACTTAACAGTTAAAAATCCCTCATCAGTTCTTCACTCCAAGCCTTTTCATAGACCGCTGTTGTAGTAGTGGTCTAACAGGAGAATGTGTCTTACCACATCCCACTAAAATTATGTGACTGTTCCTCACTGTCTGCATGATGTACTTCTTAGAGAGGGAGGTCAAGCTACTGACAACCCAACATCTTGTTTTTCTGATCTCACCTGCGTCCCACCCTTGATAGGATCTATATGCTGTAGTTTGTCATTACCCAGCATTCCTCCCATTTAGCCCTGCTGCTGTCTTTCCCCCTCTCTCTTGGCCTTCTCTCTCTTCTCCACTTGCAGATGTATAACCTAACTTAGGTAACATCTCAAAAAAAATTTTTCATTCTGATCCTTATCGCCTGTTCTTCAGACAGGAGTAATCACCACCTTGTGTGCGGACAAGTTGTCATAGATTTCGCTTCTGTAGCTCCAGTGTATCCTACGTCACATCTGCCTATATCCACTTTCTCTGTGTCTGTTTACCATGTCTATTTATCTATCTAATTTAGTGTCCTTAGTTCATGAGTTTTAAGTTACCAAGAAACCAAAGAAAGTATCTGGCCTGTGATAGTCGCTAAAACTTAGTTTAAAGCTGTTCCCGTCCCTTGATCTTGTTTCCACAGACAATTGTTTGATGTATTAGGAAACCTACCCCATTCTACTTTTACACCACAAGTTTCCCGAGTGTTCTAAAAAGCCATAATGTCTTCTGTCCCTCCCGTTCTCAGGATTATAGCACCATGCTATGCACTCAAAATACTCAACCCAATTCAGTTCAACCAAATTGCTTTATAAGAGAATACAGACTCTCTTATTCTGAGTGTCTTGACCTAGCAAGTAAATTTAGACCTCACTTTCTCCTAAGTTGGAACTTTGATTCTTGTTCATTGTGTAGTATAAGAAATTGAATATTTGTGAACGACATTAAAACACTATTTAGCATCCTGTGGCCTCAGAATGTTTGTATATTTTTGGAGAATTTGAAACACTTAAAATTTTCTTTTAAAATCTTTGTTGTTCTTGTTCAATGGTGATTATTCACATTTGGCCTTTGTCACCAAACCAAGCAGTTGGTACTTTCTACTCTAGGGAGGGCAGAAGGGCTCTGCTTTCTAGTTTACATAATCCGGAGGAGTCACCATTTTCAGACTGTACATCGATTTGGCTTATGTGAATAGTTTCTTTACAGGAAACTAGGCACAGATCCCAAAAAAGGAAGGGCATATTACTATTAAAAGGAAATCAGTGTTCTAGCATCCACTAAGATGTGAGGAAGAGCCAACAGGCGTCTCTCGTGTCAGCCCTGTTGGAAGAGGCAGTCATGATTCCTGTTGCAGAGTTCGAAGAACATAAAGGATCCCTGGTCCCTGGCCACCGCTTCTCCCAGTGCTCTCCTCTGCCCAGAGGCCAGGGGTGACAGAAATTCCCAGTGAACACTTTCAAACAGTGAAAATGTAACAGGCCTCACCAGTGTACTTATACACTGCATACTTATGACCACAGCTCCAATTAGCAGCAGATAGAAAACCACAGCTCTTAATGTGGAAAACCAACCAGAAAGGTATGGTTTAAATACATCTCATTCCATGCGTCAGAGTCATTCAGCTGGACTTTCTGATGTCAAAATTTTGAGATGGTTGCCAATGTGTGTGTGAGCGTGTATGTCTGTGCATGTGTGTGTATACGAGGGGCAGGGGGAAGAATTGAATTTCACACATTGATGGGACTCCAAGTAAAAGAAGCCATATTGAGTAGGCAACATTCTGCTATAGGGTTCAACCCATAGTAGCTCAACCAATGCAGAATGGAGATGAAATCTCTTGCGAAGACAGTCATGAGCTTTAGTTATCTTGTGCTCCTCGGGGATCTTGGGTTGTATACCAAAGTTCCAGTGAGGGTGGCTGAGGATGTTATAACGAGTCAGAGAGAGGTAGCTGACCTTCACGGTTCACCTTCAGAATAACTGTGTGTGTGTGTGTGTGCACGTATGTGCATGCTTGCTTGTATGTGTGTGTGTGTGTGTGTGTGTGTGTGTGTGTGCATGTATGTGTGTAGGGATGTGTTGGAAGCATTCAGATGCAGACATAGGTGGTGGAAAAGTATTCACTGAAAAGATGCAATTTAATCAGAAAAGACTGATCATTATGCTCCTAATTAGAAAGTTGAACGTTTCTTATTCTCCATGCAGCCGTGAGAGCTGCCTCAGAATTTGTGTGAGAGCTGATGGACTCACCCCGGTGTGACTAGCTGAAGAACAGAACCAGGGCTCACCTCATTACACAATTCAGTATGGAGATCTGAAATCTCCACCGAGTGCGACAATGACCGTGTCGTCTTTGTTTCCATGCGTGGCGTACACGGCATCTCGAGTTTGAATCCAGTTCTCTTCAGCCTTCCAACCCCATTTCCTTCCTAGGGGTACCCTGTGCCTGCTTCTCTAACGACCCCTTTATCTCCCTTCAAAAAAAAATCATCTTCCGCAGAAAATTCCATGAAATTTATTGAGTAAATTTTTCACAGACGCTCTAGGTGTCTTTGGGTTTTTGAAGTACCTATCGCTGGTGTGAACTGGGTTGTGTGAGATACTTGGGGCCATCTCAGAAGACTCAAGGAAGGGAAACATGAAAAGGGAGCTTGTGCTTCGGCTTTGATTACTGATTGTATGACCGGATGAAAAAGAGAAACAGGCTACTCCGTTACCTTACCCATGACTATTTACTTTTTCTGCTTAATACCTTAACCAAACATTTGTATACATTCCCCAGGGACATCTTGTCTTTATTTTGTTTCAGTTTTAGCTCTTACATCTCTGTTTCTATGACTGAGTTCAAGCGGCCGCCATTCGATCCCTCTTGAGCTTTATTCTTTTTCCCCCTAGTAGCAATTTAAATTTTCTTCCCCCCCCTGCATTATGCTGTGGCCCTTTGATTCAGGGCCATCTGCAACTAGGTCCTGCTTCATCTTTTTCAAATGTCCTTGTGATTGTGAGTTGGCTCTAAGTTTTATCTTGCCACTGGCGATCAGATGGGATCTGCAGGCTTGAAGGCGCGCTTAGAACTCGGGTGTCCCTGACAAAGTAGCAAAACATTCAAGACGGTTCAGGACGGCCTTTTGTTGAGACACGTGTGAAAGGGAAGGCGTGGAAACCCGTGGTTTCAGGAAATTTAGGACAAGTCTATAAAACTCATCTCTTGAAGAAGTTTCCTAACATCATTGAGATCGATGTCAGTTCTGCAGAGAAAGGTATAGAAACGCCAAGACAGAGTGACAACAAAGGGAGAATGCTGTATGTGTCTGTAGATGAACCACGGGTATTAGGTGTGAGCTTTGCTCACTGGTTTTGATAGGGTGAGATAAAATCTGCTTACTGTGAAGTATGCAGATAACCCGAGCCAGGGAATGTGACACGCTAGAGCAAAGCACACACTTTCAGTGAGTTAAGTACGGAGGAGTTTTGCTGCTGCTGCACCCATGCTGCCTGGGTTTTCCTCTCGGACATTAGTTTGACGTGGAAAGCACTGCTCCCATGCAGCTAAACAGGGCTTGTCTAAAGCAAGGAGGAGGAAAGGAGAGGAAAGGCGCCTGTTTCCTGGCACAGAGCAGAGAGTCTGGGAAGAGCACTCTCCAGCAGTGTCATGGGCAGGACCAGCTAAACACTGGCCCTGCATCTTCTGTCTTAACCCTGCTGGTGCCTGTTCTGAGTGCTACTTAAAAAACAAAAACAAACAAACAAAAAAACAAAGCAAAAACCCAAAACCAAATAAATAAGGGAAAAAAAAAAAGCCAATACCAAAGCAGTTTTGGGAACTTTAAGTACACCATCACAAGATGCCAGAACATAGCAATTACTTGAAGTATAAAAATGTGCCCAGAACTTATATCCATCTGCACGTAAAGTTTGTAATTATCAGTGAATTACAACCTCTCGAAGAACAAAGTGCTACCGTACATCAGTTTTGAATTTGGAAATTTACTCTTGTGTAATCTTTTATTTAAAAGCTATCATGACTAATCCCGATCCTTTGCAAGAATAATAGAAGGTTTAAAAATGATTCCACTAAAAGGAAGAATTTGAATTCATGTTTCTTGAATTTATCTGTTCTGGGGGAAGAGGTACTCATTCATATACTTAATGACAGCTTGTAAAGGATTTTATTCTTTCTGATAATATTTTTTTTCACATATCAAAATGTATTGAGTGGCTGACAAGAAAAACATGTTAGGGAGAACACAAAGAAAATAGGATGTTCTCCAGACTTTCAAAGAACAGGGACTTGAGGGGAGGAAGCAGACATCCACCAACTATAACAAAATTGTTTTGCCTGTGAAATAAAATATGAACAAAGTTCTGTGGGCATCAGGGAGAGGAAGGCACACAGCCATCGCCGGTTACTCATCCTGGCTCTAGGACTTCATGTGGGTAACGAAACCCATGTATGCTCTGGTGAAATGGCCAAGTGTTGGCACATGCCTTGTGCACACCTCCTACACTCTCCGAACCATTTCCATCTCATATGCAATCCCAGTACTGTAACCAGGTGTAAATAGCTATGATACACAGACTTACAGTATGATACACAGACTTACAGTATGATACACAGACTTAAGGAAGGACAAGAAAAAGTCTATGTTCTGTACAGGTGGGCTTTTTTTGTTATTTTTATTTTCAATCCCCCAATTGATGTCAATGTGCAAAAACCATTGCGGCTGCCATATTTCAAGCCAGTAATCTTAGGAAGGCTTCGTGAAGAGCCCAGAATGTGGGTATTATCTGGGGACCCACAAGGAAGTCACGTTAAGGCTTGGTAGCAGTGAGTGGAAAACAGCGCGGAGGTGAGCCATGCTCATCTTGACTAGGAGAGCTCAGAGGCTGTGGCTGACAACAGAGCCTGCCCGGGAAAGTGTGCTTGTCCCAGGGAATGGGGAGTTCCATGCAGCATCAAAGGGGCTAGATTTTCCTTTGCAGACAACTGGAAAAGTCACTGAAGGATTTTGGAGAGGGGTGAGGGAGTTCTGATTCTAACCCTGGTGATCTAAATCAGAGTTGAAAGAAGAGATGTGCGAAATGGATCGCGGTGGGAGGCAGCGGCAAGATTCCAGATGGCAAAATATGAGGCCAGGCCAAGGCCCTGTGACTGAGTGGAGGAAAGTGGACGTGAGAGAGGGTATCAGGGCCAAAACCTCAGTGTGTATGCTATAGTCCCCATTTCCCAAGAATGGAATAGTGTTGAAAGACTTTCTAGATTGAGTGAGGAGTGTTGACCTTTTTAATCTCTTCAATAACCTTATATGAAGGCTCTAGGGTTCCCTTTACAGAAGAGAGACTGAGGCACCATGGAGCTAACGTGCCCAAGGTTACAGAGCCGATTAGTGTGCATGCAGGATTTAAGCAGGTTTAAATCTCAATTCTGTACTTACAGTTGCCTCTTAAGCCCCTCTCAAGGACTTGGAGACAACTGAAATTAGGGAGCTGGGGAAAACTCTCTTACATTTGGATGCCTATCATTTGTAGAAAATGAATTTATGGGACGCACACATTTGATTCAAATTGAGGTTTTGTTTATTCATTTTCCTCCTCCTCTTTTGTTTTTATTTTTATTTATTTATTTATTTATTTATTTATTTATTTATTTATTTATTTTGTGAGGCAGGATCTCATTCTGTAGCTTAGGTTGGCCTGAGACTCACCACGTGCCCCAGGAAGGCCACATCCTCACATCGCAGCCTTCAGATGCCGGAGTTACAGCATGACCCAGGCTCCCTGGCTTGTCTTTTGGTTCTGGTTTGCTTTTTATGTTCCACTTAAAGGAGGGATGACATCATCAGCGACGTTATTCACTAAAGCTATAGAGCAAACATAGGTGACTAGGCTAATATCTACAGGCGGTGGCCATCGAAAAATGTTCTGAATTAATATTGGTGCACCCCATGTTGAGGCTAATTGACTCACTTCTTGAAGCAATTTGGTCTGTTTTTGAATGAAATCGTCAAGCCCCGATGAGCGTTTGGAAGTGCATATGAATTTTTACGAGTGTGTTTTTGTTTCACTAGCTTTTTTCAGTCAATATTTTGAGAGGACGGAGAAGTTTAAACTAGCAAGTGCTTGTTTGCACCGTGAAGCTGCAGACAGAGCTCAGATTCATAAATGTGTTACTATTCTTCTCCCGTTAAGCCTTTGATTCATCACTCACTCAATGTAGCCTACCACAGTCCATGGTATACACTGGGCATCCAGTAAATGT